>NC_134826.1:139704826-139767551 GCF_004210375.1 Tachypleus tridentatus
TCATTCTGGAGTGAGAGCAGCGGCTGGATTTCCCAAGTTCTACTCTCGACAAAATGGAGCATCAACCCGTTTCTGCTCATGCGTTCCGCGAATGTCTCAATGAAAATTTCCCTCCGTGGTAGGTTTGTTGCAGAGGCCAGTCAACATGCCTCCACGACCACGGACTCTGTCCCTAACGTCTTTCTTTCTTCTAGATAGAACTCAATGACATGGTTTACAACACGAAATCGAGGAATTTTGATGAAATGGAAGGGTACGTCAAAGAGGCATGGATAGACAAACGTGTGTCAAAGTTTGCGGAAGTGTAGCCACGACTCCAGGATTGTGCGAAAGGCAACAGGGTTTAATATGAAGACCTATGAAATTAACTTTCCCATAATTCCATGTCATGTTTAAAGTTCCGTTAAATAAATTATTAACTCTGAACCGTGTCTCTACTTTTGGGCTACCCTGTATATGAATACGTCTGTTAGTTTCTAATAATAACAATCTATAATACTTTCGAGAACGTTTCTCGTACACTAAGTCTTCTAGTTCTTCCTGTCATGTTTAATAATAAAATATCTACTCAAATATAATTAGGAATAATCACTAATAACCATAATATAACTCATATTTACACCACATCTGTTACCTAATGAGAATCATCCATTTTCTTCTTACCAAATAATTTTAACGTTATTTTAGGTGATTGGATTGTTCATTCTATCCTCGTTTTCAGGCATCCAGTGTCACATCTGCGCACTTGACACGACATTTCAGAGAAGCTAACCCAGGAATTACATTTGTTACTTTGTTTTGAATTTTGCGCTAAGCTACTCGAGGGCTATCTGCTCTAGCCGTCCCTAATTTAGCAGTGTAAGACTAGGGAGGCAGCTAGTCATCACCACACCCACCGCCAACTCTTGGGCTAGTCTTTTTACCAACGAATAGTGGGATTGATCGTCAGATTATAACGCCCCCACGGCTGAAAGGATGAGCATGTTTGGTGCGACCGGGATTCGAACCCGCGACCATCGGATTACGCGCTTGGCCATGCCGGGCCCAGGAATTACAACAACAACGTTTCGTAATTCATTTTGAGACTAACGGGTTATCATAATGTGGGAAATATACATAACATAAATGTTGTATTTGTATCTTTTGAAAAAAATAACATACTGCACATTAAAATGTGCAGAACCAAACATGCTCCCCTTTCAGCCGTGGGGGCGTTATAATGTGGTGATGACTTGCTGCTTTCCCTCTAGTCTCACACTTCTAAATTAGGGAACGGCTAGCGCAGATAGCCCTAGTGTAGCTCTGCGCGAAATTTAAAAAAAACAACTGAAGATGTGATATCCCAACACCTGAAACGCAAGGTATTTAACCCTAAAATGAGTCAGTTAAACAATTAGTTACTACTGGTAAGACAAGTTTTTAACCTCATATTACACTAAAATGATTTACAAAGTGTGTAAGACATATTTACATTTCAACTCACATAAACTGCATAAAGATAATTTACAACGGCATTAGAGATATACAAGTCTGTTTTCTAAACATACACGAACGAGATTAAATCCGTTTTTCAACTATACACGTGTAAGATAAATTCTGTATTCCAGCTGTACATGTGTAAGGTAAAGTCTCTTTTCCAGCTACACACGTGTAAGATAAAGTCTCTTTTCCAGCTACACACGTGTAAGATAAAGTCTGTTTTCCAGCTATACACGTGTAAGGTAAAGTCTCTTTTCCAGCTATACACGTGTAAGATAAAGTCTCTTTTCCAGCTACACACGTGTAAGATAAAGTCTGTTTTCCAGCTATACACGTGTAAGGTAAAGTCTGTTTTCCAGCTATACACGTGTAAGGTAAAGTCTGTTTTCCAGCTATACACGTGTCAGGTAAAGTCTGTTTTCCAGCTATACACGTGTAAGGTAAAGTTTTTCCAGCTACACACGAGTAAGGTAAAGTCTGTTTTCCAGCTACACACGAGTAAGGTAAAGTCTGTTTTCCAGCTATACACGTGTAAGGTAAAGTCTGTTTTCCAGCTATACACGCACGATAAAAATTTGTTTTAAGGTTATACACGAACTAGTTAAATTTATATCTACGTAACTGCAGTTAAAAATACATAGTAATATACGATGGCCTCTACTTCATATTGTGGACTTCTTAAATATTTTAGGGTAATTGGTTGACAATTAATATTTAAATTATTTCAGATTGGTGGAGTTAGTTAATAAAGTGCTGTTAAATCCAGTTAACCCTACTCATTTTAATAAACTCTGTTATATAAGATTTTCTCATGCCATCATTAACTGACCAATTAGGATTTTATAAAAAAAAATACATAGAGAGAAAAAACGAGACAAAAAGACAAAATGGCGTACTGTTTACACTAAATCTCACTTTCTCTTTGTCTGTAACCATTAAAAATATATTGTAAGTGGAAGTCAAAAATAGGGCCAACTAGGCCTTTTGCTCAATATCAGGGCCAGGTTATTCTGGCCGGCTAAGATACTGTTTGTATTATGAAATTACTTGAATAACAAATATTTCAGTATGAAATTAATTAAGTAACAGTATATTTTTTTTCAGTTTTTATTGAAGTAACATATAACTAAGCTAATATAAACTCTATAATGTAAACTCTATATTATATGGCTATTATATCTTTACACAATATCATATTATTTTATTGAACGTAAAGGGTTCAGCGGTATGTCTATGGACTTACAACGCTAAAAACCGGGTTTCGATACCCGCGGTGGGCAGAGCACAAATTGCCCCATTGTGTAGCTTTGTGCTTAATTCAAAACAACAACAAGAATTACATATAATCAACACAGTCGTGCTAATCTTACCATTACGGAAATGCATATATCTTACCATGACTTTTCCCATTAACCAGAGTGTAAGACAAAGCAAACGCTAGCAGTTGCATGTTTCTATCAATAGGAGGCTCTGGATCCTTCCAGGTCACAGTAATGGAGTGTCTGTTCACATGCTTAACTGCTACATGCTGCGGAGCTGAAATAAATTAACACATTTGTTACGAGCAACAGAAAAGAAATGAAACACGAGGCAAGTTTTATAAAACTTGTCAAGGTTGTTAACAGATATGGAGTCACTAGTTTTCTTTTTACCTTGACAGCAGCTGCTAGTATGGAAAACATTAACATATAGTTACAGATATAACCAACCAATACTTTATGTGATATTAGTAGCAGAGAAATGCTTGTCTCTAAAAATATAACTGTCGACTAAACATATAAAATGTAAACATTACGGGTTCTCTCAGCACTCTCTCGTCGTTTCACTTCTGAAGGTAATAGTTTCGCCGGAAACGATCGTATTCAAACTGAAAATTTAAATAGATCCTTTAGGGGTTTGCTTTCAAACATCGTACACCAGCAAACGGACAGTGTACAGGGTAAGCTTAACAACAATTACACCTTCTATTTCTTCACTCTTTCTTATCAAGACGACGCAGTCCCTGAAAGCTGTGTTACCAAAATCACAAACATGATAACACGAACGGTTTCCTAAAATATATTCTAGAGTAATTTCTGGTCACACAGGACATCAAGTATGAGAATCGTATGATAAGAGATAAAAGAAAGGTCATGTTAGGGTACATTTAAAAAATGTTAAGACCTAAACTAGAAGTTTTTAATAAGAGATACTAAACAGATTGTTCCTTTTAATGTCAACAGCTCGTTATATGTACGGAGTAAGAAATAAACAGAACAGTGTTTGTTATATTAACAACACATTACATGTAGCAAGTAGTTAATAACCAACACAGTGTTTGTAATGTTAACAACACATTACATGTAGCAAGTAGCTAATAAACACAACAGTGTTTGTAATGTTAACAACACATTACATGTAGCGAGTAGCTAATAAAGAGAACATTGTTTGTAATGTTAACAACACAATACATGTAGCGAGGAGCTAATAAAGAGAACAGTGTTTGTAATGTTAACAACACATTACATGTAGCGAGAAGCTAATAAACACAATAGTGTTTGTAATGTTAACAACACATTACATGTAGTGAGTAGCTAATAAACAGAACAGTGTTTGTAATGTTAACAACACATTACACGTCGTGAGTAGCTAATAAACACAACAGTGTTTGTAATGTTAACAACACATTACACGTAGCGAGTAGCTAATAAAACAACAGTGTTTGTAATGTTAACAACACATTACATGTAGTGAGTAGCTAATAAACAGAACAGTGTTTGTAATGTTAACAACACATTACATGTAGCGAGTAGTTAATAAACAGAACAGTGTTTGTAATGTTAACAAACACATTACACGTAGTGAGTAGCTAATAAACAGAACAGTGTTTGTAATGTTAACAACACATTACACGTCGTGAGTAGCTAATAAACAGAACAGTGTTTGTAATGTTAACAACACATTACACGTCGTGAGTAGCTAATAAACAGAACAGTGTTTGTAATGTTAACAACACATTACATGTAGCGAGTATCTAATAAGCAGAACAGTGTTTGTAATGTTAACAACACATTACACGTAGTGAGTAGCTAATAAACAGAACAGTGTTTGTAATGTTAACAACACATTACACGTCGTGAGTAGCTAATAAACAGAACAGTGTTTGTAATGTTAACAACACATTACACGTCGTGAGTAGCTAATAAACAGAACAGTGTTTGTAATATTAACAACACATTACATATAGCGAGTAGCTAATAAAGAGAACAGTGTTTGTAATATTAACAACACATTACACGTAGTGAGTAGCTAATAAACAGAACAGTGTTTGTAATGTTAACAACACATTACATGTAGTGAGTAGCTAATAAACAGAACAGTGTTTGTAATGTTAACAACACATTACATGTAGTGAGTTAATTAATAATGACTGATATCATGTGTTTACCCTGGAAAGTACATTTCTTTTTACGCTATTTTCATTTCCCTCCACAAATGACATGAGTTATATTTTCTCTGCTTATTTTCTGTATTGGCGAACGTTTTGTTTTCTTGTTTAAGGTCAACAGAAAATTAAATGACGTTCAATCAGATCAATACTCTGATTCTACTCGAACCTTGTTAACTTGACCCTCAGTGGGACAGCGGTATGTCTGCGGACTTGTACTGCTAAAAACCGGATATAGATTCCTATGGTTGGTATAGCACAGATAGCCCTTTGTTTTAGATTTGTGCTTAAAAACAAATAAGAACAACCTCGTTAACTCTAGATATGTGGTATAATCTGAAAACGAAAACAAAAAGAACGATTGTTTTCAAATTGTGCGTAAAGCTGCACGAGGGCTATTTAACCAATTTAACAGTAAGACTAGAGGGAAGGCAGCTAGTCACCACCGCCAACTCTTGGGCTACTCTTTTACCAACGAAAAGTGGGATTGACGATAACATTATAACGCCCCCACGGCTGAAAGGGCGAGCATGTTTGGTGTGGCAGGTATTTGAATCCGCGACCCTCAGATTACGAGTCGAGTGCCTTGACCACCTGGCCATGCTCGGGCCTAACAAAAAAAGGGAAAAATAATCCATAAAATAATTATTTCAGACTAGTTGTCACACGCTAGGGTTGGTTGGTTATGGTTTATATGAACACGAGGAAAATACCCGAAGTTAAGAAATTAATTTCTTATGTAACATATAACCATTTCAGTAGAGGAGAATCGCACAATGTTAAAGAAATTACGTTACAGTACAGTAACAAAATTACCGGTAGTCATACATAAGGTAAATATATAGATTTTTTTAACTATAAATGGATATATATATATATTTACGAATTAGCAATTTTTTTCTTTTTTAACCCTTAACGGAATATTTCAAAATCTACATTTCTTCGAAAGGAGAGGTGATGAATCGTTTTGAAACGAGACACAACTACAGGAGCAGAGAAATAAACATGACAATATAAAGTACAAGAACACAGGTAACACAACTAATAACACTGTTTTTATATAAGAGATAAACAAAGTCGTTGTTCAAGAAAATTGCCCTGTAATATTATTGTATATGTTTATTTTACAACAACAAAGTTAAAAATAATCAAACAAAAATATGTTTGATATGTCCTTTATTTAGTTTCCACGTCTCTACGTGTCATACGTAACACCAACTAGCAAAGAGCTGCATAATGTGATGATGCAAAAAGTTGGAAAAACCTTATCACGTGCTCAATCCGTTAAGACACTGTAGAGAGTATATACCTTAGCAACCCTAAAAACGACTTTCACGTATTCTAATATATACTAACGGCAACATTTCAATCGTACATCATCGTGAATGTTTGAAGCTTGTGGCATATTACACAGAATAAAACTTGAAGATTATCTTGCTAATTTATCTATGTCAGTTATATTTTCATTGCCGAAACTCTTATGGGAAAAAAAACAAAAATCTGTCAAATTCTGCAAAACGTTGTCAACAAAATGAGGTCACAATCTATCAGGTTAGTTCTGATATAAAAGATAAGTTTTTAAAACTACGATATGAAGTGTGTTCGATCAAATAGAAGCGAAATGCATAATCAGGGGTTACATAGCGATAATTATAATAATTATATAAGTGTATTAATGTGTGTTATGAGTTTCGAAATTTTGATGCTACGAACAGAGGGCCCCGGCATGGCCAGGTGGGTTAAGGCGTGCGAATCGTAATCTGAGGGTCGCGGGTTCGCATCCCCGTCGCGCTAAACATGCTCGCCCTTTCAGCCGTGGGGGCGTTATAATGTGACGGTCAATCCCACTTTTCGTTGGTAAAAGAGTAGCCCAAGAGTTGGCGGTGGGTGGTGATGACTAGCTGCCTTCCCTCTAGTCTTACACTACTAAATTAGGGACGGCTAGCGCAGATAGCCCTAGCCCTCGAGTTGCTTTGTGCGAAATTCAAAAACAAACAAACAAAGCTACGAACAGAACAAGAGACGTGACGTCACAAACTGTTTCTGTTACCATTTTAGGGATGCTTACAAATCATTCCCGCTTTGCCCTATGAAGCTTTGAAAGAATACAATTTGTTGACCATGAAAATAGCACTGAGCTCTTTACCGTTTTATTAATTAATTATTTACTTACTATTCTAGAGCCACACCACGTGAGAGCCTGCATCGAAATATCTCGTGAACACGAGAACTACTGAACTCAGTCCATTCTGGATGACGAGAAACCCACTTGAAATAAAACGTACCTGAGAACGGCTGGTATGGGTATTAACACTTTTATTGATAAGCAAAGAAAACGTTTCAACTTTCCTCAGGTCATCTTAAGGTTAACAACTTTGTCAACCCATACCAGCCGTTCTGAGATACATGAATTCAGATGGTGCTAATATCTTTTGACCTTAAAACTCGAATTATATGAACTCTGCATGAATAGCTTACGAAACACCCTCTATGATGCCTGACTTCACCTTAACCCTAATTCATGGACATAAACGTTCATAGTCCATCCGTAAACCATCATTATATGCAGCAGTCGATTCCAACATAAATGTCACGAGCCTCGTGCATTTCCACCAAACCCTGGACACAGTTCTCCAATGTATAGACGAAACGTGCTACAAAGCTATAAATAACTTAAACCATTTCACGCCAAGTACTCAGGCTTAATATGCAATAGCTACAGAATGTAGTCAGGTTTTGACAGTGGATACTAGTGCCATAGAGTAAGTCTTTCAGATCCATACGGTGAGTTTTGAATGTAAAAGTAAATCAATTTTGCTATGGTGAATGATAAACCACTGTTGTTTTTTTTAATATTAGAAAATATGATGATGAATATGAACTTATTTTACGAAATACCACAATTTTAACCTGCGCAGCTTTTCTTGTATTATTACAAACACACACACATACATACATATATATTCATATATCCATGATTTACTGCTATTATTAAAGCTTGATATGTACTAATAAAGTTCAGCTGTACGTGGTGACCGTTTAGTTATTTTAGAGCACAGCCACGTAGAGGTGTCTGTTGTGTCTACCTAGGGAATCGAACCCCAAAGTTTAGCATTGTAAATATGTATACTTACTGCTGACCCGTACAAAGTTTCTTAATAGATAGTGCCCCACGCTAGTACAGCGGTACGTCTACGGATTTACAACGCTAATATAAAGGGTTCGATGCTTCTCGGTGGGCTCAGCAGATAGCCCGATGTGGTTTTGCTATAAGAACACACACATACTTAATAGATAGTTAAGACGAGAAACAGGAATGCTTGCGATTAAGGTATATCAAAATATAATTTCTGTTTACAAAATTCTGGAAAACAAATTATTTGGAATTAAACACAAGGCTACACAATGGGCTACCTGCGCTTTGCCCACCACGAGAACCAAAACTCGGTTGTTTTAGCGTCATAAGACTGCAGACATACCGCTTTACCACAAAATATAACTTAATTTTTTTTTATGTCTGTCCATTTTGGAATTACACAAAAGGCTACACAATGGACTGCCTTTGCTCTTCTAACGGGTATCGAAACCTGGCATATAGCGGTGTGAGTGCCCCTGGGGAACAATTTATTTAACTAAAGAAGTATAAATTACGGTTTTCTGGTAGCTCAATGATACGGTTTAGGACTTTATACGCTATAAAACTGGTTTCGATAACCGTAATGGGAACACTATACATTGTCCATCGTATTGCTTTGCGCTGAACAACATAGAAACAATTCACTAATTACGTATAGGTTACTCCACCTTACGTCATGGTTGTATAACTTCGTGTTATTTGTGAAGTCACTAACATATTTTGCCTGAGTTCCTGATAGTGCCAACGTATATAAATATTTTCCTACCTGTCGATCTCAATTTATTATAAAAATAAATCTAATGACTGGATGTTTAATAAGAGTGTAAAAATGGTTTGGTTTGTTTTGAATTTCGCACAAAGCTACTCGAGGACTATCTGTGCTAGCCGTCCCTAATTTAGCAGTGTAAGACTAGAGGGAAGACAGCTAGTCATCACTACCCACCGCCAACTTTTGGACTACTTTTTTACCAACGAATAGTGAGATTGATCGATCCCAACAATCGTTGTTAAAATCACAAATACCAACTCTTGGGAGAGTCTTACTAAACTGACAGAGTAGAAGGGATCAATTAGTTAACAGGACCAACTGTCAGCTCTTGGGAGAGTCTTATTAAACTGACAGAGTAGAAGGGATCAATTAGTTAACAGGACCAACTGTCAGCTCTTGGTAGAGTCTTATTAAACTGACAGAGTAGAAGGGATCAATTAGTTAACAGGACCAACTGTCAACTCTTGGGAGAGTCTTATTAAACTGACAGAATAGAAGGGATCAATTAGTTAACAGGACCAACTGTCAACTCTTGGGAGAGTCTTATTAAACTGACAGAGTAGAAGGAATCAATTAGTTAACAGGACCAACTGTCAACTCTTGGGAGAGTCTTATCAAACTGACAGAGTAGAAGGAATCAATTAGTTAACAGGACCAACTGTCAACTCTTGGGAGAGTCTTATGAAACTGACAGAGTAGAAGGGATCAATTAGTTAACAGGACCAACTGTCAACTCTTGGGAGAGTCTTATCAAACTGACAGAGTAGAAGGGATCAATTAGTTAACAGGACCAACTGTCAACTCTTGGGAGAGTCTTATGAAACTGACAGAGTAGAAGGGATCAATTAGTTAACAGGACCAACTGTCAACTCTTGGGAGAGTCTTATGAAACTGACAGAGTAGAAGGGATCATTAGTTAACAGGACCAACTGTCAACTCTTGGGAGAGTCTTATTAAACTGACAGAGTAGAAGGGATCAATTAGTTAACAGGACCAACTGTCAACTCTTGGGAGAGTCTTATGAAACTGACAGAGTAGAAGGGATCAATTAGTTAACAGGACCAACTGTCAACTCTTGGGAGAGTCTTATTAAACTGACAGAGTAAGAGGGTTCAATTAGTTAACAGGACCAACTGTCAACTCTTGGGAGAGTCTTATTAAACTGACAGAGTAGAAGGGATCAATTAGTGAACAGGTCCAACTGTCAACTCTTGGGAGAGTCTTATTAAACTGACAGAGTAGAAGGGATCAATTAGTTAACAGGACCAACTGTCAACTCTTGGGAGAGTCTTATGAAACTGACAGAGTAGAAGGGATCAATTAGTTAACAGGACCAACTGTCGACTCTTGGGAGAGTCTTATTAAACTGACAGAGTAGAAGGGATCAATTAGTGAACAGGACCAACTGTCAACTCTTGGGAGAGTCTTATGAAACTGACAGAGTAGAAGGGATCAATTAGTTAACAGGACCAACTGTCAACTCTTGGGAGAGTCTTATGAAACTGACAGAGTAGAAGGGATCAATTAGTTAACAGGACCAACTGCAAACTCTTGGGAGAGTCTTATGAAACTGACAGAGTAGAAGGGATCACTAGTTAACAGGACCAACTGTCAACTCTTGGGAGAGTCTTATTAAACTGACAGAGTAAGAGGGTTCAATTAGTTAACAGGACCAACTGTCAACTCTTGGGAGAGTCTTATTAAACTGACAGAGTAGAAGGGATCAATTAGTGAACAGGACCAACTGTCAACTCTTGGGAGAGTCTTATTAAACTGACAAAGTAGAAGGGATCAATTAGTCAATAGGACCAACTGTCAACTCTTGGGAGAGTCTTATTAAACTGACAGAGTAAAAGGGATCAATTAGTTAACAGGACCAACTGTCGACTCTTGGGAGAGTCTTATTAAACTGACAGAGTAGAAGGGATCAATTAGTAAACAGGACCAACTGTCAACTCTTGGGAGAGTCTTATGAAACTGACAGAGTAGAAGGGATCAATTAGTTAACAGGACCAACTGTCTACTCTTGGGAGAGTCTTATTAAACTGACAGAGTAGAAGGGATCAATTAGTGAACAGGACCAACTGTCAACTCTTGGGAGAGTCTTATTAAACTGACAAAGTAGAAGGGATCATTAGTCAACAGGACCAACTGTCAACTCTTGGGAGAGTCTTATTAAACTGACAGAGTAGAAGGGATCAATTAGTTAACAGGACCAACTGTCAACTCTTGGGAGAGTCTTATGAAACTGACAGAGTAGAAGGGATCATATAGTTAACAGGACCAACTGTCAACTCTTGGGAGAGTCTTATTAAACTGACAGAGTAGAAGGGATCACTAGTTAACAGGACCAACTGTCAACTCTTGGGAGAGTCTTATTAAACTGACAGAGTAGAAGGGATCAATTAGTCAACAGGACCAACTGTCAACTCTTGGGAGAGTCTTATTAAACTGACAAAGTAGAAGGGATCAATTAGTCAACAGGACCAACTGTCAACTCTTGGGAGAGTCTTATGAAACTGACAGAGTAGAAGGGATCAATTAGTTAACAGGACCAACTGTCAACTCTTGGGAGAGTCTTATTAAACTGACAGAGTAGAAGGGATCAATTAGTTAACAGGACCAACTGTCAACTCTTGGGAGAGTCTTATTAAACTGACAAAGTAGAAGGGATCAATAAGTTAACAGGACCAACTGTCAACTCTTGGGAGAGTCTTATTAAACTGACAGAGTAGAAGAGATCAATTAGTTAACAGGACCAACTGTCAACTCTTGAGAGAGTCTTATTAAACTGACAGAGTAGAAGGGATCAATTAGTCAACAGGACCAACTGTCAACTCTTAGGATAATCTTATTAAAATGACATAGTAGAAGGGGACAACAGGCCAACACGACCAAATACTAACTTCTGTGATACTCTAACTGTCAGAATAATGGGATTTGACCTTTATCTTTATAACGCACTCACGGCCCCAAAATAGAGAACAAGTTTTGCATCAACGGGTTGTGAACGTTTAATCATTTTAATTCCGGTCCAAGAATGATAATCTCTATAGAACACACTAATCTTTATAGAGCGAGGTAATCTTTATAGAACACACTAATCTTTATAGAGCGAGGTAATCTCTATAGAACACACTAATCTTTATAGAGTGAGATAATCTTTATAATACACACTAATCTTTATAGAGCGAGGTAATCTTTATAATACACACTAATCTTTATAGAGCGAGGTAATATTTATAATACACACTAATCTTTATAGAGCGAGGTAATCTCTATAGAACACACTAATCTTCTTAGAGCGAGGTAATCTTTATAAAACACACTAATCTTTATAGAGCGAGGTAATCGCTATAGAACACACTAATATTTATAGAGCGAGGTAATCTTTATAAAACACACTAATCTTTATAGGGTGAGGTAATCTTTATAAAACACACTAATCTTTATAGGGTGAGGTAATCTTTATAAAACACACTAATCTTTATAGAGTGAGGTAATCTCTATAGAACACACTAATCTTTATAGAGCGATGTAATCTCTATAGAACACACTAATCTTTATAGAGTGAGGTAATCTCTATAGAACACACTAATCTTTATAGAGCGAGGTAATCTCTAAAGAACACAGTAATCTTTATAGAGCGAGGTAATCTCTATAGAACACACTAATCTTTATAGAGCGAGGTAATCTTTATAAAACACACTAATCTTTATAGAGCGTGGTAATCTCTTTAGAACACACTAATCTTTATAGAGCGAGGTAATCTTTATAAAACACACTAATCTTTATAGAGTGAGGTAATCTCTATGAAACACGGTAATCTCTATAGAACACACTACTTTTTATAGAGCGAGGTAATCTCTATAGAACACACTTTTCTTTATAGAGCACGAAATCTACAGGACGTGCTAATCTCTATACAGCACCCTATTCTTTATAGAGCGAGGTAATCTACATATAACACACTAAACTTTATAAAGCGAAGTAATCTCTATAGAACACACTAATCTTTATAGAGCGAGGTAATCTCTATAGAACACACTAATCTTTATAGAGCGAGGTAATTTCTATAGAACACACTAATCTTTATAGAGCGAGGTAATCTTTATAAAACACACTAATCTTTATAGAGCGAGGTAATCTCTATAGAACACACTAATCTTTATAGAGCGAGGTAATCTTTATAAAACACACTAATCTTTATAGAGTGAGGTAATCTTTATAAAACACACTAATCTTTATAGAGTGAGATAATCTCTATAGAACGCACTAATCTTTATAGAGCGATGTAATCTTTATAAAACACACTAATCTTTATAGAGCGAGGTAATTTCTATAGAACACACTAATCTTTATAGAGTGAGGTAATCTCTATGAAACACGGTAATCTCTATAGAACACACTACTTTTTATAGAGCGAGGTAATCTCTATAGAACACACTTTTCTTTATAGAGCACGAAATCTACAGAACGTGCTAATCTCTATACAGCACCCTATTCTTTATAGAGCGAGGTAATCTACATATAACACACTAAACTTTATAAAGCGAAGTAATCTCTATAGAACACACTAATCTTTATAGAGCGAGGTAATCTCTATAAAACACACTAATCTTTATAGAACACGGTAATCTCCATACAACACACTAATCTCTATACAGCACGCTGATTTTTATAGAGCGAGGAAATCTCTAGAGACCATGCTAATATTTATAGAACACGGTATTCTCTATACACAACTCTAATCTTCATAGAACACTGTAAACTCTACAGACCATGCTAATATTTATAAACCACGGTAATCTCAATAAACCACGTCTAGTATAAATCATAAATAAAACACACAAGTGTAGATGAACAAAGCAATGCTTTGCTTACAACACAATCAGTAACAAGTTTGTTTTTGTAATCATTTTTACAAAGGTAGAAAGTTGTTAGACGAGTATCCTTAGTTAAATGTTTACTAAAATTATCACAATAAAAATATGTGGAGAGAAATGTTGATTTCATCGATCGTGTCACAGTTTAATCGCCCCTCCTCCCCCTGGTTGTGGTTTAAAATTTAAATTAAATTGTATTTTTTTAAAGAAAATATAATTAGAAACAAGTTTTGTCAAAAGCCATATTAGTAACGAACGAAATACGATTAACTCTTTATACCCTACCAAAACCTGTGAGTGTGGAATGTAATCCCCTCTTTAAAAAGAAGAAATTATAATTCATTAGAATGTTACATACTGCACATAATTGAGGGGCTTAACTCTACGCTAATGCTGGAGGCTTCACTCTGCACGGACGAGCGACTGTAAGCGTAAAAAAAAAAAAAGACAAATGAAACGTTCCACTCAATAATTAGGAAAGAAACTGAAGAAACCTTGCAGAGTATGTTCAAGACATCTGCAGTATTATCACATTAATTTAAATATTTTATACGTACGAGCAAAATCTGATGTTATGTTAAGTTGGAATCTAACTTTTAAAAGGTTTCTCCATTTTTTATTTATCGTATTTTTAAGACTTCCAAGGCGTTTTTTTCCCATTATGAATCTAACAACAAAGATATTCAAAAGTCACAGTCGTATATGGACACACAATTTAACACTTGCGAAAGTCGTGTAGCATTCTGCATTAACTTCTGAAACTAAACTCCCAAACTAGTTAATAAATCAACAAAGTCGTAAACTCACTTAAACAATAAGGATAAAGAGGTATTTAAAAAATATATCACGTGCTGTATAACTACAGCCAATCGCCCTGTCTTTTATTTTCATTAACCCTGTAATTAGGCGAAATTCAAGCGAAGGCAAACCGAGACTTACGTACTTTCTGAGGCACGCCATCGGCAGCTAGAAGAAAACGGGCGAGAACCACCATAGAAAAACCGATGAATTATTGATTTAAGACGCGAGTTGTTTATGTGACTCTAAACCTATAGAATCACAGTTATATCTAGAAAGTTCCAACCTGAAGTCCACATTTTGCGCAACTGATAAAACACGTAGATCAGAGAGCTCTAGGGCTCAGGTATAGTTTAGTTTTTCCCAACTGATACACTAACTAACAAGAAGGAAAAACGCCAGTAGCACACCTTGCCACCAGGGTTCCGTCCAAATTTTTAAACCGTATAAGAGGACTGACTGTCGCTTTTATAACGCACCCAAAGCTGAGACTACGGAGCGTGTACAGCGTTATTACGTTCCAAACCTCCACAGTTTAATAACCTAACGAGAGACGATAATAGAACTAAATATATGTTGAAATAATAAGTTTTAAAGGATTAAGGTAAAAGTTTTAAGCATTTTTGTGGGAGAAAGTTTTGAACTGTAGTTTCAAACTAATATAGTCTTTGCTCAATAGAAAGAGATATATTTTGTTTTCGTGTGTTATCTTACCAGAAGAGATATGATTTGTGACAAAACGTGAAATTTAAGACAATAAATTAAAACATATTTTTAAAACGTTGTCCATGAACACTTGATGATAATGGAAATTATAAAAATTTACTGAAAACATAGAACAATGTAATAACAAATTAAACAATGCCGACGATGCCTTTCGCGTGATACCACGTCTCGTCAAACAGGTTTAAATGGGACAGAAGGAAGTGGTCGAAAAGCTATTTATGTCACTGTCATGGTGTGAACTAGACTTTCTTAGTGCACAGTTATATTGTCAGCTTTATTTCAGTTATTAGAAATAAAAATTAGATTCACGATTTTTATTAACATGAAATGATTTACTTCTATTAGCATGAAATAACTTATTTGAGCAACAAATCGTTTATTAGTGATACTGTATATATTACTTCCAGTCAGCTTTAATCACAATTCAGAAGACTTATTAAAAGTCTAATGATCGTATTAGAATCAAATAATTCTTATCTTTCCATCTGTAAGTAGATAATAGAATATTCGTACACAGAAAGTACATTTATCGTTGTATGTCATAAACCAGATGTCACTACTAATACATAACGTTTCACATACGAGCAAATATTTTTTTTTCTTTTTTAGTTACTTTCGCGCAAAGCTACTCGAGGGCTATCTACGCTAGCCGTTCCTAATTTAGCAGTGTAATACTAGAGGGAAGGCAGCTAGTCATCACCACCCACCGCCAACTCTTGGGCTAGTCTTTTACCAACGAGTAGTGGAATTGAACGTCACATTATAACGCTCCCAAAGCTGAAAGAGCGAGCATGTTTGGTGCAGCGGAGATTCGAACCCGCGACCCTCAGATTACGAGTCGAACGCCTTAACCCACCTAGCCATGCCGGACCTAATAATACTGAATCGTTTAGAATACAGTCACAAACATAACTGTTAGTATTTTGTTTCATATATGGACAAAGATATAACTTGGAGCACATAATCGTATTATACACGACACCAGGCGTGGCCACTGACAAAACCTGCTGTAAAACAACTTTATATCTCCAACAAATTAAACGCTAAGAACAAAAACCTATATATGAAAAGGCCACCGAGGGCCAGCACCTTTCATTCCCCATACTTGTCACTTTATTGGTGCTTTCGTGTTTCCTGGGAGACTTAAAAGAGTCAACCATTTCTTTTTCAAAAGGGCCATATTGAGAAAAACAAGGAAGAAACCATTCTGTTGGTAATCCTGACAAACAATCACATATTGGATAGTAACAACAGTTACTAGCCCGCTTTTCCGTGGTTCAGCTGTCAGTCTGTGGCCTTACAACGCTAAAAATTGGGTTTCAATATCCACAGAGAACAGCGCACGTATAATCCTTTGTGTAGTTTTGCGCTTAACAACACACAACAGCGGTGATTACCGGTTCTTCTCTTACGTTAAGATAAGAAAAAATAGTGACTTACACTAAGCAACAAGTGCATTACAAAAACTGTCCTCAGCAGCTGGTCAAGAATGGATTGTTTGTTTCCTTTCTTGCTTTCAATAATGTCAAAGATTAGACGAGAATCCAATAACTGTGTGCAAAAACATTTTAAAGTATGATGGTTACGCATGGGTCCGAAACCGGAGTTATAGTTGTAGCAAGCATTTTAATGAATCTGAAGCTTACCTTAGATAAAACCTCTTGTGAATCTTTCATCAAACTATTTACGTAGATGTTGATTTCCAAAACCACGTTTAAAGTGATCAAAGAAAGAATATTCTACTGGAATAGCACCAGCAGATCTGACAGATGTGTGGTTGAATGGGATGGCTGTGACTGTAGTTTATTCTGCTCATGGTTCAATGGGATGGCCGTGACTGTAGTTTCTTCTGCTCATGGTTGAATGGGATGGCCGTGACTGTAGTTTCTTCTGCTCATGGTTGACTGGAATGGCCGTGACTGCAGTTTCTTCTGCTCATGGTTGAATGGGATGGCCGTGACTGTAGTTTCTTCTGCTCATGGTTGAATGGAATGGCCGTGACTGTAGTTTCTTCTGCTCATGGTTGAATGGGATGGTCGTGACTGTAGTTTCTTCTGCTCATGGTTGAATGGGATGGCCGTGACTGCAGTTTCTTCTGCTCATGGTTGAATGGGATGGCCGTGACTGTAGTTTCTTCTGCTCATGGTTGAATGGGATGGCCGTGACTGTAGTTTCTTCTGATCATGGTTCAATGGGATGGCCGTGACTGTAGTTTCTTCTGCTCATGGTTCAATGGGATGGCTGTGACTGTAGTTTTTTCTGCTCATGGTTCAATGGGATGGCCGTGACTGTAGTTTTTTCTGCTCATGGTTCAATGGGATGGCCGTGACTGTAGTTTCTTCTGCTCATGGTTGAATGGGATGGCCGTGACTGTAGTTTTTTCTGCTCATGGTTCAATGGGATGGCCGTGACTGTAGTTTCTTCTGATCATGGTTCAATGGGATGGCCGTGACTGTAGTTTCTTCTGATCATGGTTCAATGGGATGGCCGTGACTGTAGTTTCTTCTGCTCATGGTTCAATGGGATGGCTGTGACTGTAGTTTCTTCTGATCATGGTTCAATGGGATGGCCGTGACTGTAGTTTCTTCTGCTCATGGTTCAATGGGATGGCCGTGACTGTAGTTTCTTCTGCTCATGGTTCAATGGGATGGCTGTGACTGTAGTTTCTTCTGATCATGGTTCAATGGGATGGCCGTGACTGTAGTTTCTTCTGCTCATGGTTGAATGGGATGGCTGTGACTGTAGTTTCTTCCGCCCATCTTTCTCACGAAAGCAGCTACAAAGTGTGGCTTGTGAAATCTTGACTTCTGAACAGTTGTCAGTTTGAAATAATTATTTGTTCTCCTGATAATGATAGAAGAAGAAAATCACAGCTTAATCTTAATGGCGTTTGTTGGTCGAAGGGTTCTCTTTCGCAATAAAAGCATTCAACTTACGGATAGGGATGTAATTTCAGATTGGTTTGGAGTGTGGTTTAGAAGCTCGATGCTGTCCTGAAACTTTTGTTGTGCAAGTTTTTCGGCTTCCAAGGAGATCAATATAAGATTTCTTCATGGAAGTGTTTGACCTTTGACCTTTGGCTCTAAATCGTTTAATAACTGATATAAAAATATCCTTCTTCGAAAAGGGCTGCGACATGTACCTTTAAATAATAAATTTTCCCGTGTGTTAGTAAAGGGTCAGGGGTTTGACACAGCTGCCAAACTCGTTGCTATACCTTTCGTAATACAAATCGTTTTTATAATGTACAGTTACAGCAAGAAAGACCTATTTCACAACAAACGAACAAGTGTTTAATTAGGCATGTGTTTTAATCAACTGAGTCACTAACGGTGTGAGTAAAATGATAGAGCACACAGATCTCAATATTCCACCGACTGTTAGCACAAAATAAACCATATATAGTAATAACCATATTATCCATCATCACACGTGCCACTCTTTACTGCCACCTAAAATATGCCATCAGAACCAGAATTGGTTGTTAAATCTCCGTAGAGAGACATATAGTTTTTTATTGTTTCTTCGCAGAGAAACATAAGGTCTTTTTGTTGTTTCTTCTTCCAAAGACTTTCAGTCGACCATCATTCCTTCACTTCTCGGCTGATTGATTTTAAACTTGGTAGAGTTACATCTTGGTCAAATACGCCCAGATATCTTTTCTCATTTTTTTTATTTATTTAGGCCGTTCTGAAGATTTTATGGGATCAAAAGGTTAAATAATCCAGAAATGTAAATCTTGGGTTCCTGTTCAGTCATATTTACAGAAATCACGATGAAAGCTGTTATAAATATAAAGTTTCATGTTGTTACCAGACTAACATAGGAAAAAGTTAAATTTGCCCATTTTGTTTTGTTTGTTTGTTTATGAAATTCGCACAAAGCTACTCTAGGGCTATTTGTACTAGCCGTCTCTAATTTAGCAGCGTAAGACTACAGGAAAGGCAGCTAGTCATCACCACCCACCGCCAACTCTTGGGCTACTCTTTTACCAACGGATAGTGGGATTGACCGTAACATTATAACGCCCCCACGGCTGGGAGGGCGAGCACGTTTGGCGCGACGGGGATGCGAACCCGCGAGCCTCAGATTACGAGTCGCACGCCTTAACACGCTTGGCCTGCCCATGTTGAGTCTTATTCTAGGGTGGGGGTCTGATGTCATAAAAAACATAATTTGGCTAATTTACATTGGAGTTGGTACAAAAGTTTCTTTTCCGCAGGTTCCACACATTTATAAACAAAATATGAGGATTTGTCCTTTTCTAGCAGTTTAAAAAAATAATTTATGTTTTTTGACAATTATTCTGCCAATTTACTAGAATTTGGTGTAAAAAAATATCTTCGTGTAGGTCCCAAGCAGTAATGCAGGGAGATTTCTGTTTTCCTGTGTTTTCTACAATTTTCCGGCCCGGTATGCCCAAGCGTGTTAAGGCGTTCGACTCGTAATCTGAGGGTCACGGGTTCGAATCTCGGTCGCACCAAACAAGCCCGCCCTTTCAACCGTGGGGGCGTTATAATGTGAGGGTCAATCTCACTATTCGTTGGTGAAAAGTGTAACCAAAGAGTTGGCGGTGGATGGTGATGACTAGCTGCCTTCCCTCTAGTCTTACACTGCTAAATTAGGGACGGCTAGCGCAGATAGCCCTCGAGTAGCTTTGCGCGAAATTAGAAACAAAGCAAAACAATACAATTTTCCTGGCGCCATGTTGGGATTACGTGGAGAAGTCGTGCATAATTATACTCTGCGAATGTTGGACTTTTTTTTTTTTTAATGTTATAATGCGTTTTGATCACGCTTTGATAACTTGCACATAACTTCATATAAAGAAACAAACAAACATTAAGCTAATCTCAATTTAATACACGTATTTAAGTATGTCTAACAAACCAAGACATTAAAAATATGCACAATGTTCAACGAATTTCGTTCAAAGCTAGTTCATGGTTATCTGCGCTAGCTGTCTCTAATTTTGAAGCGATAGACAAAATAACAAGGCAATTAGTCAACACTACATACCAACACCTCTTTGGCTACTCTTTTACCAACGAATAGTGGGATTGACATTTATATGATAACGCCCTCATGGCTGAAAGCGTGAGCATGTTTGGTGAGGAAACGTGATACACTAAAATTGTCGTAGGGTTAAGCAATACACTATATTGCTACTCTTATTATATAATCTGACTTGTTGAAAAGGGCAAAGACATTCTGGTATACCACAATGGGCAGACATTTTCTCAGTATGTACTCCAGTGGGCCCGGCATGGCTAGGTGGTTAAAATCCTCGACTCGTAATTCGCAGGTCGCAGGTTCGAATCCCGATTACACCAAAGATGATGATCGCCTTTTAAGCCTTGGGGCGTTATAATGTACAGTCAATCCCACTATTCGTTGGTAAAAGAGTTGACGATGGGTGATGATGACTAGCTGCCTTCCCTCTAGTCTTACACTGCTGAATTAGGGACGGATAGTGCAGGTAGCCCCCATGTAGCTTTTCAAAATTCAAAACAAACCGAACCAATATGGCACAATGTATGGACATTAGCGGTAGTAAACTGTATTAAAAAGAAACGAATTATCTTAAGATTTGTTTGATTTGTTTTGAATTTCGCGCAAAGCAACACGAGGACTATCTGCGCTAGCCGTCCCTAATTTTGCAGTGTAAGGCGAGAGGGAAGACAGCTCGTCATCACTACTCACCGCCAATTCCTTGGCTACTCTTTTACCAACGAATGGTGGAACTCACCGTCGCATTATAACGCTCCCACGGCTGAAAGGGCGAGCATATCTGGTGTGACGGGGATTCGAACACGCAACCCTCAGACTATGAGTCGAGTGTCTTAACCACCTGGCCATGCCGAGACAGATGGGTGAGTTACCACCTATCAGGAAAGCATGACGATTAGAAATGTAGAACAGATCACCAAGTTACAATTTGTTTGTTTATTCTGGTATTATGCACAAAGCCACACAAAGGGTTATTTGTACTCTGCTCACCACGGGTATCGAAACACGATTCCTAGCAATATAAGTCCGCAGACACTTCACTGTGCCACTCGGGAGGCAGTTAATGAGACAAGCTAAACAAATGTATAAACTCTATTATAACACTATAACTGCTGTCTTTAACTTAAAAACTGAATGAATCACTTCTAAGTTCTTCATACCGTCAGTTTCTGGTCGCTCTAAAAATAATACCCCGGAAAGGTTAGTGAACTCAAGTAAGGTTCATTCCACCACCCAAATTATAGAATATTCTATGATGATTATTAATGGTGATTATAGGAAGACGAAATATAGAAACCTGACATCATTAAATATCTCCACAAACACTTATGACACTTTGTAAGGTACGCCTTATTTTCCTCAAGTATAAAATTGCCATATAATTTCTGCACAACCCGCATGTTATACTTCTGGTATAATTATAACTGTATAAGATAATAACACTCGTTAACAACAGACTTCCTTTTCATTCAATAAATTCAGCTGTAGCAACAGGAAACATAAAGTAATGACATATTTATTATACTTCTAACATCCACTGGTAACAGTTTCTTCCACACAAGTTGGGTCAAACACTTTAATCCAGCTAATCGTGTTTTTTTTTTACAAAAGCTTTAAGTTATCTTTTGAATTGACTGCTACTTTTATAGCTTCAGTTGTTGTTAATTAAACAATCCAAAATAGAAGTCAATACTTTGTTACTTGACACGATAAAGCAAAAAGAAAACACTGTAAGTGAAACCTGTATTCCTTGTTTAAACACCTACAAGAACTATCACTACATAAGTAAAACCTGTATTCTTTGTTTAAACACCTACAAGAACTGTCACTGTAAAAATAAAACCTGTATTCATTGTTTAAACACCTACAAGAACTGTCACTGTATAAATAAAACCTGTATTCCTTGTTTAAACACCTGCAAGAACTCTTACTATATAAATAAAACCTGTATTCCTTGTTTAAAACACCTACAAGAACTCTTACTGTATAAATAAAACTTGTATTCCTTGTTTAAACACCTACAAGAACTGTCACTGTATAAGTAAAACTTGTATTCATTGTTTAAACACCTACAAGAACTGTCACTGTATAAATGAAACCTGTATTCATTGTTTAAACACCTACAAGAACTGTCACTGTATAAATAAAACCTGTATACATTGTTTAAACACCTACAAGAACTGTCACTGTATAAATAAAACCTGTATACATTGTTTAAACACCTACAAGAACTGTCACTGTATAAATGAAACCTGTATTCCTTGTTTAAACACCTACAAGAACTGTCACTGTATAAATAAAACCTGTATACATTGTTTAAACACCTACAAGAACTGTCACTGTATAAATAAAACCTGTATACATTGTTTAAACACCTACAAGAACTGTCACTGTATAAATGAAACCTGTATTCCTTGTTTAAACACCTACAAGAACTGTCACTGTATAAATAAAACTTGTATACATTGTTTAAACACCTACAAGAACTGTCACTGTATAAATAAAACTTGTATTCCTTGTTTAAACACCTACAAGAACTGTCACTGTATAAATGAAACCTGTATTCATTGTTTAAACACCTACAAGAACTGTCACTGTATAAATAAAACCTGTATTCCTTGTTTAAACACCTACAAAAACTGTCACTGTATAAATGAAACCTGTATTCATTGTTTAAACACCTACAAGAACTGTCACTGTATAAATAAAACATCTATTCCTTGTTTAAACACCTACAAGAACTGTCACTGTATAAATAAAATCTGTATTCCTTATTTAAACACCTACAAGAACTGTCACTGTATAAATAAAACCTGTATTCCTCGTTTAAACACCTACAAGAACTGTCACTGTATAAATAAAACCTGTATTCCTTGTTTAAACACCTACAAGAACTGTCACTGTATAAATAAAACTTGTATTCATTGTTTAAACACCTACAAGAACTGTCACTACATAAGTAAAACCTGTATTTCTTGTTTAAACACCTACAAGAACTGTCACTGAATAAATAAAATTTGTATTCATTGTTTAAACACCTACAAGAACTGTCACTGTATAAATAGAACCTGTATTCATTGTTTAAACACCTACAAGAACTGTCACTGTATAAATAGAACCTGTATTCATTGTTTAAACACCTACAAGAACTGTCACTGTATAAATAAAATCTGTATTCCTTATTTAAACACCTACAAGAACTGTCACTGTATAAATAAAACCTGTATTCCTTGTTTAAACACCTACAAGAACTGTCACTGTATAAATAAAACCTGTATTCCTTGTTTAAACACCTACAAGAACTCTTACTGTATAAATAAAACTTGTATTCCTTGTTTAAACACCTACAAGAACTGTCACTGTATAAATAAAACCTGTATTCCTTGTTTAAACACCTACAAGAACTGTCACTGTATAAGTAAAACCTGTATTCCTTGTTTAAACACCTACAAGAACTGTAACTACATAAGTAAAACCTGTATTCTTTGTTTAAACACCTACAAGAACTGTCACTGTATAAATAAAACCTGTATTCTTTGTTTAAACACCTACAAGAACTGTCACTGTATAAATAAAACCTGTATTCCTTGTTTAAACACCTACAAAAACTGTCACTGTATAAATGAAACCTGTATTCATTGTTTAAACACCTACAAGAACTGTCACTGTATAAATAAAACATGTATTCCTTGTTTAAACACCTACAAGAACTGTCACTGTATAAATAAAATCTGTATTCCTTATTTAAACACCTACAAGAACTGTCACTGTATAAATAAAACCTGTATTCCTCGTTTAAACACCTACAAGAACTGTCACTGTATAAATAAAACTTGTATTCATTGTTTAAACACCTACAAGAACTGTCACTGTATAAATAAAACTTGTATTCATTGTTTAAACACCTACAAGAACTGTCACTACATAAGTAAAACCTGTATTTCTTGTTTAAACACCTACAAGAACTGTCACTGTATAAATAGAACCTGTATTCATTGTTTAAACACCTACAAGAACTGTCACTGTATAAATAGAACCTGTATTCATTGTTTAAACACCTACAAGAACTGTCACTGTATAAATAAAATGTGTATTCCTTATTTAAACACCTACAAGAACTGTCACTGTATAAATAAAACCTGTATTCCTTGTTTAAACACCTACAAGAACTGTCACTGTATAAATAAAACCTGTATTCCTTGTTTAAACACCTACAAGAACTCTTACTGTATAAATAAAACTTGTATTCCTTGTTTAAACACCTACAAGAACTGTCACTGTATAAATAAAACCTGTATTCCTTGTTAAAACACCTATAAGAACTGTCACTGTATAAATAAAACCTGTATTCCTTGTTTAAACACCTACAAGAACTGTAACTACATAAGTAAAACCTGTATTCTTTGTTTAAACACCTACAAGAACTGTCACTGTATAAATAAAACCTGTATTCTTTGTTTAAACACCTACAAGAACTGTCACTGTATAAATAAAACCTGTATTCCTTGTTTAAACACCTACAAGAACTGTCACTACATAAGTAAAACTTGTATTCATTGTTTAAACACCTACAAGAACTGTCACTACATAAGTAAAACCTGTATTTCTTGTTTAAACACCTACAAGAACTGTCACTGAATAAATAAAATAAATAAATAAATAAATAAAGCTGTCTCTAATTTTGAAGCGATAGACAAAATAACAAGACAATTAGTCAACACTACATACCAACAACTCTTTGGCTACTCTTTTACCAACGAATAGTGGGATTGACATTTATATGATAACGCCCTCATGGCTGAAAGCGTGAGCATGTTTGGTGAGGAAACGTGATACACTAAAATTGTCGTAGGGTTAAGCAATACACTATATTGCTACTCTTATTATATAATCTGACTGGTTGAAAAGGGCAAAGACATTCTGGTATACCACAAATGGGCAGACATTTTCTCAGTATGTACTCCAGTGGGCCCGGCATGGCTAGGTGGTTAAAATCATCGACTCGTAATCCGCAGGTCGCAGGTTCGAATCCCGATTACACCAAAGATGATGATCGCCTTTTAAGCCTTGGGGCGTTATAATGTACAGTCAATCCCACTATTCGTTGGTAAAAGAGTTGACGATGGGTGGTGATGACTAGCTGCCTTCCCTCTAGTCATACACTGCTAAATTAGGGACGGATAGTGCAGATAGCCCCCATGTAGCTTTTCAAAATTCAAAACAAACCGAACCAATATGGCACAATGTATGGACCTTAGCGGTAGTAAACTGTATTAAAAAGAAACGAATTATCTTAAGATTTGTTTTGAATTTCGCGCAAAGCAACACGAGGACTATCTGCGCCAGCCGTACCTAATTTTGCAGTGTAAGGCTAGAGGGAAGGCAGCTCGTCATCACTACT
Organism: Tachypleus tridentatus; assembly: GCF_004210375.1. Classification (NCBI taxonomy): domain Eukaryota; kingdom Metazoa; phylum Arthropoda; class Merostomata; order Xiphosura; family Limulidae; genus Tachypleus; species Tachypleus tridentatus. The sequence goes on from NC_134826.1 coordinate 139,730,459, forward strand.
CACCGTCAATTCCTTGGCTACTCTTTTACCAACGAGTGGTGGAACTCACCGTCACATTATAACGCTCCCACGGCTGAAAGGGCGAGCATATCTGGTGTGACGGGGATTCGAACACGCAACCCTCAGACTATGAGTCGAGTGTCTTAACCACCTGGCCATGCCGAGACAGATGGGTGAGTTACCACCTATCAGGAAAGCATGACGATTAGAAATGTAGAACAGATCACCAAGTTACAATTTGTTTGTTTATTCTGGTATTATGCACAAAGCCACACAAAGGGTTATTTGTACTCTGCTCACCACGGGTATCGAAACACGATTCCTAGCAATATAAGTCCGCAGACACTTCACTGTGCCACTCGGGAGGCAGTTAATGAGACAAGCTAAACAAATGTATAAACTCTATTATAACACTATAACTGCTGTCTTTAACTTAAAAACTGAATGAATCACTTCTAAGTTCTTCATACCGTCAGTTTCTGGTCGCTCTAAAAATAATACCCCGGAAAGGTTAGTGAACTCAAGTAAGGTTCATTCCACCACCCAAATTATAGAATATTCTATGATGATTATTAATGGTGATTATAGGAAGACGAAATATAGAAACCTGACATCATTAAATATCTCCACAAACACTTATGACACTTTGTAAGGTACGCCTTATTTTCCTCAAGTATAAAATTGCCATATAATTTCTGCACAACCCGCATGTTATACTTCTGGTATAATTATAACTGTATAAGATAATAACACTCGTTAACAACAGACTTCCTTTTCATTCAATAAATTCAGCTGTAGCAACAGGAAACATAAAGTAATGACATATTTATTATACTTCTAACATCCACTGGTAACAGTTTCTTCCACACAAGTTGGGTCAAACACTTTAATCCAGCTAATCGTGTGTTTTTTTTACAAAAGCTTTAAGTTATCTTTTGAATTGACTGCTACTTTTATAGCTTCAGTTGTTGTTAATTAAACAATCCAAAATAGAAGTCAATACTTTGTTACTTAACACGATAAAGCAAAAAGAAAACACTGTAAGTGAAACCTGTATTCCTTGTTTAAACACCTACAAGAACTATCACTACATAAGTAAAACCTGTATTCTTTGTTTAAACACCTACAAGAACTGTCACTGTAAAAATAAAACCTGTATTCATTGTTTAAACACCTACAAGAACTGTCACTGTATAAATAAAACCTGTATTCCTTGTTTAAACACCTGCAAGAACTCTTACTATATAAATAAAACCTGTATTCCTTGTTTAAAACACCTACAAGAACTCTTACTGTATAAATAAAACTTGTATTCCTTGTTTAAACACTTACAAGAACTGTCACTGTATAAGTAAAACTTGTATTCATTGTTTAAACACCTACAAGAACTGTCACTGTATAAATAAAACTTGTATTCATTGTTTAAACACCTACAAGAACTGTCACTGTATAAATAAAACCTGTATACATTGTTTAAACACCTACAAGAACTGTCACTGTATAAATAAAACCTGTATACATTGTTTAAACACCTACAAGAACTGTCACTGTATAAATGAAACCTGTATTCCTTGTTTAAACACCTACAAGAACTGTCACTGTATAAATAAAACTTGTATACATTGTTTAAACACCTACAAGAACTGTCACTGTATAAATAAAACTTGTATTCCTTGTTTAAACACCTACAAGAACTGTCACTGTATAAATGAAACCTGTATTCATTGTTTAAACACCTACAAGAACTGTCACTGTATAAATAAAACCTGTATTCCTTGTTTAAACACCTACAAAAACTGTCACTGTATAAATGAAACCTGTATTCATTGTTTAAACACCTACAAGAACTGTCACTGTATAAATAAAATCTGTATTCCTTATTTAAACACCTACAAGAACTGTCACTGTATAAATAAAACCTGTATTCCTCGTTTAAACACCTACAAGAACTGTCACTGTATAAATAAAACCTGTATTCCTTGTTTAAACACCTACAAGAACTGTCACTGTATAAATAAAACTTGTATTCATTGTTTAAACACCTACAAGAACTGTCACTACATAAGTAAAACCTGTATTTCTTGTTTAAACACCTACAAGAACTGTCACTGAATAAATAAAATTTGTATTCATTGTTTAAACACCTACAAGAACTGTCACTGTATAAATAGAACCTGTATTCATTGTTTAAACACCTACAAGAACTGTCACTGTATAAATAGAACCTGTATTCATTGTTTAAACACCTACAAGAACTGTCACTGTATAAATAAAATCTGTATTCCTTATTTAAACACCTACAAGAACTGTCACTGTATAAATAAAACCTGTATTCCTTGTTTAAACACCTACAAGAACTGTCACTGTATAAATAAAACCTGTATTCCTTGTTTAAACACCTACAAGAACTCTTACTGTATAAATAAAACTTGTATTCCTTGTTTAAACACCTACAAGAACTGTCACTGTAAAAATAAAACCTGTATTCATTGTTTAAACACCTACAAGAACTGTCACTGTATAAATAAAACCTGTATTCCTTGTTTAAACACCTGCAAGAACTCTTACTATATAAATAAAACCTGTATTCCTTGTTTAAAACACCTACAAGAACTCTTACTGTATAAATAAAACTTGTATTCCTTGTTTAAACACTTACAAGAACTGTCACTGTATAAGTAAAACTTGTATTCATTGTTTAAACACCTACAAGAACTGTCACTGTATAAATAAAACTTGTATTCATTGTTTAAACACCTACAAGAACTGTCACTGTATAAATAAAACCTGTATACATTGTTTAAACACCTACAAGAACTGTCACTGTATAAATAAAACCTGTATACATTGTTTAAACACCTACAAGAACTGTCACTGTATAAATGAAACCTGTATTCCTTGTTTAAACACCTACAAGAACTGTCACTGTATAAATAAAACTTGTATACATTGTTTAAACACCTACAAGAACTGTCACTGTATAAATAAAACTTGTATTCCTTGTTTAAACACCTACAAGAACTGTCACTGTATAAATGAAACCTGTATTCATTGTTTAAACACCTACAAGAACTGTCACTGTATAAATAAAACCTGTATTCCTTGTTTAAACACCTACAAAAACTGTCACTGTATAAATGAAACCTGTATTCATTGTTTAAACACCTACAAGAACTGTCACTGTATAAATAAAATCTGTATTCCTTATTTAAACACCTACAAGAACTGTCACTGTATAAATAAAACCTGTATTCCTCGTTTAAACACCTACAAGAACTGTCACTGTATAAATAAAACCTGTATTGCTTGTTTAAACACCTACAAGAACTGTCACTGTATAAATAAAACTTGTATTCATTGTTTAAACACCTACAAGAACTGTCACTACATAAGTAAAACCTGTATTTCTTGTTTAAACACCTACAAGAACTGTCACTGAATAAATAAAATTTGTATTCATTGTTTAAACACCTACAAGAACTGTCACTGTATAAATAGAACCTGTATTCATTGTTTAAACACCTACAAGAACTGTCACTGTATAAATAGAACCTGTATTCATTGTTTAAACACCTACAAGAACTGTCACTGTATAAATAAAATCTGTATTCCTTATTTAAACACCTACAAGAACTGTCACTGTATAAATAAAACCTGTATTCCTTGTTTAAACACCTACAAGAACTGTCACTGTATAAATAAAACCTGTATTCCTTGTTTAAACACCTACAAGAACTCTTACTGTATAAATAAAACTTGTATTCCTTGTTTAAACACCTACAAGAACTGTCACTGTATAAATAAAACCTGTATTCCTTGTTTAAACACCTACAAGAACTGTCACTGTATAAGTAAAACCTGTATTCCTTGTTTAAACACCTACAAGAACTGTAACTACATAAGTAAAACCTGTATTCTTTGTTTAAACACCTACAAGAACTGTCACTGTATAAATAAAACCTGTATTCTTTGTTTAAACACCTACAAGAACTGTCACTGTATAAATAAAACCTGTATTCTTTGTTTAAACACCTACAAGAACTGTCACTGTATAAATAAAACCTGTATTCCTTGTTTAAACACCTACAAAAACTGTCACTGTATAAATAAAACCTGTATTACTTGTTTAAACACCTACAAGAACTGTCACTGTATAAATAAAACCTGTATTCCTTGTTTAAACACCTACAAGAACTGTCACTGTATAAATGAAACCTGTATTCCTTATTTAAACACCTACAAGAACTGTCACTGTATAAATAAAACCTGTATTCCTTGTTTAAACACCTACAAGAACTGTCACTGTATAAATAGAACCTGTATTTCTTGTTTAAACACCTACAAGAACTGTCACTGAATAAATAAAATTTGTATTCATTGTTTAAACACCTACAAGAACTGTCACTGTATAAATAGAACCTGTATTCATTGTTTAAACACCTACAAGAACTGTCACTGTATAAATAGAACCTGTATTCATTGTTTAAACACCTACAAGAACTGTCACTGTATAAATAAAATCTGTATTCCTTATTTAAACACCTACAAGAACTGTCACTGTATAAATAAAACCTGTATTCCTTGTTTAAACACCTACAAGAACTGTCACTGTATAAATAAAACCTGTATTCCTTGTTTAAACACCTACAAGAACTCTTACTGTATAAATAAAACTTGTATTCCTTGTTTAAACACCTACAAGAACTGTCACTGTATAAATAAAACCTGTATTCCTTGTTTAAACACCTACAAGAACTGTCACTGTATAAGTAAAACCTGTATTCCTTGTTTAAACACCTACAAGAACTGTAACTACATAAGTAAAACCTGTATTCTTTGTTTAAACACCTACAAGAACTGTCACTGTATAAATAAAACCTGTATTCTTTGTTTAAACACCTACAAGAACTGTCACTGTATAAATAAAACCTGTATTCTTTGTTTAAACACCTACAAGAACTGTCACTGTATAAATAAAACCTGTATTCCTTGTTTAAACACCTACAAAAACTGTCACTGTATAAATAAAACCTGTATTACTTGTTTAAACACCTACAAGAACTGTCACTGTATAAATAAAACCTGTATTCCTTGTTTAAACACCTACAAGAACTGTCACTGTATAAATGAAACCTGTATTCCTTATTTAAACACCTACAAGAACTGTCACTGTATAAATAAAACCTGTATTCCTTGTTTAAACACCTACAAGAACTGTCACTGTATAAATAGAACCTGTATTCATTGTTTAAACACCTACAAGAACTGTCACTGTATAAATAAAACTTGTATTCCTTGTTTAAACACCTACAAGAACTGTCACTGTATAAATGAAACCTGTATTCATTGTTTAAACACCTACAAGAACTGTCACTGTATAAATAAAACCTGTATTCCTTGTTTAAACACCTACAAGAACTGTCACTGTATAAATAAAACCTGTATTCCTTGTTTAAACACCTACAAGAACTGTCACTGTATAAATAGAACCTGTATTCATTGTTTAAACACCTACAAGAACTGTCACTATATAAATAAAGCCTACATTCCCTGTTTAAACACTTTTAACAAATTATAACTGTTTAAATAAAACCTACATTTCTCTTTTAAACACAACCAAGAGTTGTTTCTGTTGGTTGGTAGGAGCAATATTAATACTTTTATTGTATTTCCAGTTAAAGGAAATAAATGCTGACAAAGCAAAAAAAAATATGTAAAAAGCCAGAAAAAATTAAAAGACCAACTAAAGTATTTACAGATATAAGAATTATAAACATCTGATGTGTAGCTGTAAGAACAACCATTTGAAAAATACGTTGTAAGAGAAGAGAAAATTGTATGCTAATCACACATAAAGAAACACGAACAGTTACGATAAAGAGCACTTCGCTTTGTTACCAGTTGTGGCAAAAACACAACAAACAAACTGGTAAAACCGTGAACACGCTTCATTTTTTTTTGTAATTATAGTTTCTTTATGAGTATATTAATAAAGATTATAATTATATTAAACAGTTAAAAGAAAGACAGCATATTACAGAAGGTTAAATTCGTTAGATTAAAGCGATTTTGAACACGCAAATTAGAAGGTCACGTGGCAGCCAGCGCTGGTATGAATCGTGGTGGAACAGAATGAAGTTGAACTAAAATTTGACGCTGCTGGCGTTTAACCACTTACAACTGATCCCTTTTGGGAAATGTAAATGACAGCTCTTTTCGAAGAAGTGAAATTTTCTTAAGGCTAAGATAGGAGATTTAGAACTTGAAAACAGAGATGTTTTAATGGTATTGAAAAAACAACATATGAGAGGCCTGGCATAACCAGGTGTGTTAAGGCGTTCGACTCGTAATCTGAGGATCGCGAGTTTGAATCCCCGTCACACCAAACATGTTCGACCTTTCAGCCGTGGGGGCGTTATAATGTTTGTTCAATCTCAACTAGACCATCAACTGGCATGCTGCATCAAACCAGAGATTTACGGACTTATACAACGAAACATAAACCAAATCAACACTAGGAATGACAAAGACAAAAGGATCTGCCACAACATAAAACTAGAGAAACTAAGATGTAAACAACAGAAAAGACAACACGACAAACCGTTGACAAACCTCATAATTAACAGATCCGACCGACAATTAAAGACAGACGAAATACATCTACTTAACAGAGGACTCAACTTCACAATAGCGAACCTTATAAATTAAAACATGTTTGTTTTGTTTGTTGTTTTTGAATTTCGCGCAAAGCTACTCGAGGGCTATCTACGCTAGCCGTCCCTAATTTAGCAGTGTAAGACTAGAGAGAAGGCAGCTAGTCAGTCATCACCAGCCATCGCCAACTCTTGGGCTACTCTTTTATCAACGAATAGTGGAATTGACAGTCACATTATAATGCCCCCACGGCTGAAAGGGCGAGCATGTTTGGTGCGACGGGGATGCGAACCCGCGACCCTCATATTACGAGTCGCACGCCTTGACCCACCCGGCCATGCCGGGCCATATTAAAACATGTTTAGAAGACCTAGCCAGGAGACTTGTGATACTTTCCACAAAATCCAAAAACAACAAGAAAACAACCAAGAGAAAGAAGACAACTTCGACAATTCTATTGACATCCAACAGCCAAACTTCCCAGAAAAATTTATATTTTCCAGAAACATCCAAAAACAACATCTTAAACGATTTTTTCAAAGAATTTTCTCACAAAACCGTCAAAACAATTTCACAAAACAGAAAACTGAAAAACAATCTTACAAAAAGAGACATTAATTCCATTAAACCCTAAAACAAGACAAAAACAAAAATTCTGATAGCAGATAAAGGAAACGTTGTAGTCATAATGAACATGAATGAATACATCCAAAAAATGAAGAACATTCTATCAGACACAAACAAATTTAAACCAATACACACAAATCCAACAAAGACACACGAGACGCAACTGAACAAATTACTACTAAAAATGAAAAAAGCCAACACAATTTCACAAACACTTTATTTCTACCTACGTAAAACCGACTCACGCACATCACAAATATACTGCATCCCCAAACCTCATAAACCAGATTGTCCATTACGACCAATAATGTCCACATATGAATCGTTTAATTACAATCTTGGTAAATACATAGCATGGGCATTCTCCAAATATGTAACATCAGCCAGCTCATTCATCAAAGACTCTTTTAATTTCAAGTCTAATCTAAATCAACTTAATCATAAAGCCTTAATGGCCAGTTTAGATGTTATATCCCTCTTTACAGAAGTTCCAACCACTGAAGCCTGCAAGATAGCCTTAGAACTCTATATCCGAGACCCTAACCCAACTATATACATTCCCAGCAACCAATTAGCAACCCTCATAGAATTCACCACAATGAAGACAAACTTCATGTTCAACAAGCACAACTATATACAAACAAATGGCCTAAGCATGAGCAAACCAGTATCACCAGTTCAAGCCAATATTTTTATGACACAAGTTGAAACACAAGCAATTAACACAGCATTACATCCACCACTATACTGGTACAGATATGTAGACGACACGATTGCAGGATTCACATCTACAGAACACACACTTAATTTTTTCAACCATATTAACTCTATACATCCCAACATCAACTTCACGTGTGAACAAGAAGGAAGCAATCAAATATGATTTCTTAACCTTAAAATTACAAGAACCGACACACAATTCGAAACAGAAATCCACTCAAAAATCACCCATACTGGACTACACATTCCTTGGGACTCAGCACATGAAAAAAAAACAAAACCTCAACATACTAAGAAACCAAATAAACACAGCCATAAAACTATGCTCACCAGATAAAATTAACGATGAATTACACAAAATAAAACAATACTTCATCAACATCAATAAGTTTCCTCCACAAACCGTAGAATACATTATACGCACACATCTAGACAGAAAGCAAAATCAACCAACTAAAGTAAATATATCCCACGATTAAAAAAATCACGAAACCATATACTGCTGCGTACCATATATTCCAGACATCAGCAGAAAAATAACCAACATTTGGCAAAAACTAGTAACAAAATAAAACATTCCAGTTAATACCAAATTTATTCAAAAACCAGGCACAAAACTAAGGTCTATACTGTGTAAAAAACTACACTGACAAATACCACACCAACATTATTTATAAAATACAATGTGATAACTACCACGACTTCTATATTAGAGAAACAAGTAGAAAAATGGAAACCAGATTCAAAGAACATAAAAAAGTCACCTTCACACGTTTTCAAATAAAAGAAGCCTTACTTATACAACAACTGAAGCCTAAAATAAACCAATACAAAGGAACACCTTTATACCTATATTAATAATTATATATTCAAACATCTAAGCACGCCCTCTACATTCCTACACTCAGTTACACAACCCCCTTCAAACATGTGGTCAGCTATCGGTCAGTTACCTCTTTCTTTGTGAACCTGACTATGACCGAAGAAAGTCGAAACGTTGTTTGCTCCTCTACATAAAAAATTTTCTCAATCCAAACCAGCCGTTTTTACATATATATTTTTCAATCCCACTATTCGTTGGTACAAGAGTAGCCCAAGAGAATTGGTGATGGGTGGTGATGACCAGCTGTTTTCCCTCTAATCTTACACTGCTAAATTAGGAACGGCCAGCGCAGATAGTCCTCGTGTAGCTATGCTCGAAATTCAAAAACAAACAAACAAAGTATGAGAGTCAACATGGAGTATTCAGACTATCTAGTCATATTAAACCAATTTCGGGTCATGTAACAGGTGACAATTCACTGATGTATAACCTCAGTGGAAAAGCTATTCACCTACCCCCGGAAACAACAGACAAGATAATGTGGAAGGAAATTCGTCTGAAGTGTAACAAAATTTGATTTCACGACATATCCGCTCAATCGTTGCATACATCAAGCAGTGTGAGAATCAAACACGTATTCATACTATTACATGCGAAGACATTATCCACAATGTGGACATATCCAGCATCTACAAATTCTGTGCGATTGGACTGCTCAAACGCACACTGGAAAGTTAATGTCTCGCTAAATGGCTTATGGAAAGAATATTAGAGAGTACGTGTGTGCTTAGGAAATGACAGCATTTTAATGAAGGATTCTGCAATGGAAACTACGCTGCAGGTCTATTGTCAATATGCACGGTTGCTGTGTGGAGCACGAACTGACGTGACGATGTAAAATGCAATAATATGGTTAGCTCTAAAATTGTTTTAATATAAGGGGAAGTCAAATCCTACTATTTGGTCAAACAAAAGTAGTGTAAAAAGGTAAATGAGTACTGATTATTATTTCTAAAACGATGGCTACGCCTAGATAGCTTGCTCTTATCTATACCTTTTCGTAAATTTTCTAAAACAAACAAACAGAAAAAAAACTGAGGTAAATATACAATTATATTGAAATTCGTCATTGAGATTTACACGGCACAAATAGCACACCGAGAAACTTTGCACTCACTAATAAAAAGAACTAAAATAGTAAACAACACCTAATTTAGGTTTGATTTGAGGTAACATTAACCTGTTTATCTATAAACTAATTATAGGCGTGCCCGGAATGGCCGAGCGCGTTAGGCGTGCGACTCGTAATTCGCGGGTTCGCATCCCAGTCGCGCTAAACATGCTCGCCCTTTCTGCCATGGGAACATTATAATGTGACTGTCAATCCCAGTATTCGTTGATAAAAGAGTAGCCCAACAGTTGGCGGTGGGTGGTGATGACTAGCTGCCTTCCCTCTAGTCTTACACTGCAAAATTAGGGACGGCTAGCGCAGATAACCCTCGTGTAGATTTGCGCGAAATTCACAAAAACAAAACAAACTTTATTGTTGCTAGTTCCTCGAATAAGAAGCAAATATTCTTCGGGAAAGTGGCTACTTTTTAAATACAAGTTTCATTTTACAAGCCAGTTTTTGCAAATAGTTATTATAATATGCTTTTCACCTCGATTAATGTCCACAGATGCACCTCATTCACGGAAATCTCAATATTTCTACTCTAGTTTATATTCTTAATTTTGAAACTGAACTCTAACACTTTCAAATATGTACACACATACATATAGAATAAGGTGGTTATTTAATACAAAAAACACAGGTGCAATAAAAAGAGTCGATTACTATAAATATGGATAAATGTGCATTATTTTAAATGCTTAAAATATTTTTACAGCACACTAAGAAATTCTACTTCCAAAGATATGGTTAAATGTGCATTGTTTTAAATGCTTAAAATATTTTTACAGCACACTAAGAAATTCCACTTCTACAGATATGGTTAAATGTGCATTGTTTTAAATGCTTAAAATATTTTTATAGCACACTAAGAAATTATACTTCTAGAGATATGGTTAAATGTGCATTGTTTTAAATGCTTAAAATATTTTTATAGCACACTAAAACATTCTACATCTACAGATATGGTTAAATGTGTATTGTTTTAAATGCTTAAAATATTTTTATAGCACACTAAAACATTCTACATCTACAGATATGGTTAAATGTGTATTGTTTTAAATGCTTAAAATATTTTTATAGCACACTAAAACATTATACATCTACAGATATTGTTAAATGTGTATTGTTTTAAGTGACTAAAATATTTTTACAGCACACTAAGAAAATCTACTTCTACAGATATGGTTAAATGTGCATTGTTTTAAATGCTTAAAATATTTTTATAGCACACTAAGAAATTATACTTCTAGAGATATGGTTAAATGTGCATTGTTTTAAATGACTAAAATATTTTTATAGCACACTAAAACATTCTACATCTACAGATATGGTTAAATGTGTATTGTTTTAAATGCTTAAAATATTTTTATAGCACACTAAAACATTCTACATCTACAGATATGATTAAATGTGCATTGTTTTAAATGCTTAAAATATTTTTACAGCACACTAAGAAATTCTACTTCTACAGATATGGTTAAATGTGCATTGTTTTAAATGCCTACAATATTTTTACAGCACACTAAGAAATTCTACATCTACAGATACGGTTAAATGTACATTGTTTTAAATGCCTACAATATTTTTACAGCACACTAAGAAATTCTACATCTACAGATACGGTTAAATGTACATTGTTTTAAATGCCTACAATATTTTTACAGCACACTAAGAAATTCTACTTCAACAGATATGGTTAAATGTGCATTGTTTTAAATGACTAAAATATTTTTACAGCACACTAAGAAATTCTACTTCTACAGATATGGTTAAATGTGCATTGTTTTAAATGACTAAAATATTTTTACAGCACACTAAGAAATTCTACTTCTACAGATATGGTTAAATGTGCATTGTTTTAAATGACTAAAATATTTTACAGCACACTAAGAAATTCTACTTCTACAGATATGGTTAAATGTGCATTGTTTTAAATGACTAAAATATTTTTACAGCACACTAAGAAATTCTACTTCTACAGATATGGTTAAATGTGCATTGTTTTAAATGACTAAAATATTTTTACAGCACACTAAGAAATTCTACTTCTACAGATATGGTTAAATGTGCATTGTTTTAAATGACTAAAATATTTTTACAGCACACTAAGAAATTCTACTTCTACAGATATGGTTAAATGTGCATTGTTTTAAATGACTAAAATATTTTTACAGCACACTAAGAAATTCCACTTCTACAGATATGGTTAAATTGCATTGTTTTAAATGACTAAAATATTTTTACAGCACACTAAGAAATTCTACTTTAAAGATATGGTTAAATGTGCATTGTTTTAAATGACTAAAATATTTTTACAGCACACTAAGAAATTCTACTTTAAAGATATGGTTAAATGTGCATTGTTTTAAGTGACTAAAATATTTTTATAGCACACTAAAACATTCTACATCTACAGATATGGTTAAATGTGTATTGTTTTAAATGCTTAAAATATTTTTATAGCACACTAAAACATTATACATCTACAGATATGGTTAAATGTGCATTGTTTTAAATGACTAAAATATTTTTACAGCACACTAAGAAATTCCACTTCTACAGATATGGTTAAATTGCATTGTTTTAAATGACTAAAATATTTTTACAGCACACTAAGAAATTCTACTTCTACAGATATGGTTAAATGTGCATTGTTTTAAATGACTAAAATATTTTTACAGCACACTAAGAAATTCTACTTCTACAGATATGGTTAAATGTGCATTGTTTTAAATGACTAAAATATTTTTACAGCACACTAAGAAATTCTACTTTAAAGATATGGTTAAATGTGCATTGTTTTAAATGCCTAAAATATTTTTACAGCACACTAAAAAATTCTACTTCTACAGATATGGTTAAATGTGCATTGTTTTAAATGCCTACAATATTTTTACAGCAGACTAAGAAATTCCACTTCTACAGATATGGTTAAATGTGCATTGTTTTAAATGCCTAAAATATTTTTACAGCACACTAAGAAATTCTACATCTACAGATATGGTTAAATGTACATAATTTAAATATCTAAGACATTATTTTAACAGTATACCACAGTCCATCAATATGGTTAAGTGTGTGTTGTTTAAATACTGAAATATAATCTTCTGACACACAAGTATTGGTAATAACTACAAGTATTTTCAGAATATGTTAAACTATAATATCATTAACCTTTAAGTAACAGCTACAAGATTACAGATCTCTTATTATCCTATTGATGTCTAAAGGATAAAGCATTAGCGTAACTCGCTAACCATTTACTTTAAGTGAATGACACGTTGATAGCCTCGATCAACTAGACAAACATTTTTTTTTGGTATGCACTAATATGGCATGTGATAAACACCATGGTTTCACCTGATAGGCCCGGCATGGCTGAGGTGATAAAGGCATTCGACTCGTAATCTGAGAGTTGTGGGTTCGAATTCCCGTCCACCAAACACACTCGCCCTTTCAGCCACAGGGGCGTTATAATGTGACGGTCAATCCCACTATTCGTTAGTAAAAGTAGCCTAAGAGTTGAGGGGTGATAATTCGCTGCCTTCCCTCTACTCTTACACTGCAAAATTAGGAACGACTCGCGCAGATAGTCCTCGTGTGGCTTTGCGTGAAATTCAAAACAAACAAACAATCCACTTGATACTTAAATCACTATAAAGGAAGACGCCATAATTGTGAATAATATTAGTTGATAAATATATTTATATTACGCTCCAATATTTTTATTTCTTTGTCCAAAATAATCAAATGTTACCATAAAAACCGAATATTTAATTTTTTCATAATGTATTAAATAACACATAATAAGAACACCACTGAAATAATTAACCATTTTTTTTTAACTTTTATGAGATGTAAAATAAACTTGAGCACTTACTTATTGGAGGAAAAGTAAGTGTCGACGTACAAGTAGCACTTTCTATAGTCAAAGGAAAAGAAACATTTATCTTAAGGACCTGCTCTCATCTTGAGTGACGTGTACGTGACTAGGTAACAATACGTTTCTGTATATTCTGCTGTTCTAATATCTCTTAAGATCTGCCCTCGCTGCAAGCTAGAGAAAGAGAATCTTTAAGAAATAATTTTGTTCTTTCTATATCGATTGAAACCGAAAACAGCTTCATCAAAGTTTCGTCTCTAACGAAACAGGAGTCACTCTCGGAAACGTAATAACCCTTAACATGTGAATATAATAAAGAATCATTCCTCAAATATAATAAATTAGTTTTCACTCACACAATATTTCAAACATAGATTGGAATGCTCTTTTAATTTTACGAGCCCTCATCAGCGAAGGTACACTAACTTTACCAATATTAGTGCATACTGACAGTTGTCAGAGTGCTATTTCATTTCCTTAAGTGATGTACGCGATTTATTAAAAAGCTCCTCTGATACCAGCACTATCAAATATTGTTTTTCAGAGGCGCGATAACCTGTATGTCAACAACAGCACGTATCTAAAAATACTTATATCCTTTCTAAACCTGATAGAATATAAATATGTTATTTGTAGCAAATAATGTGAGATACACTGCTGGCCAAAATTGTAAGGCCAATGAACATAAAGAAAAAAAATATGCATTTTACGTTGTTAGACTCAATCACTTATTTGAGTAGAGCTTCGAAAGATGAAAATAAGAAAAGGGAAAATAAAAATGAAACACGTTTTTAACATTTAATAGGGAAAATTTGAACACTATGAAATTAACCTAAATACTGGTTGGTCAAAAGTTTAAGATCATACCAAAAAGAAGTCCTAAACAGGGTAGGAAATGCCCAACAAGAGGTCTCAGTAGTGAGTTGCACGGCCGTCATTGCGAATAAATTCAATCATTCGCTTGGGCATGGTCGATATAAGCGTTTTCAGAAGGCTGGCTGGAATGTTATTCCAAGTGGTGAAGATGGCTTCACTAAGATCATGCACTGTTTGGAATTGACGTCCATTTCTATAGACGTCCCTTGCCATCCACCCACAAACATTTTCAATAGGGTTCAGTTCGGGCGAATACGTTGGATGGTCCAAAAGAATCAAGTTATTCGCCATGAAAAAGTCCTTTTTCCTTCGGGCATTATGGATTGCAGTGTTGCCCTGCTGAAAGATCCAGTCATTTACACACAAGCGAGGGACTTCACTAAATAAGGATGCTCTCTTCAACATGATAATGTAGTCAGCTGCTGTTTGACGCCCCTGTATAACCTGAAGCTCCATTGTACCATGGAAAGAGAAAGCACCCCAGATCATGATGGAACCTCCTCCACTGTGTCGTGTAGAAAATGTCTCCAGTGGGATATCCTTATCGTGCCAGTAACGTTGGAAGCCATTTGGACCATCCAGGTTAAATGTTTTCTCATAAAACAAAATCTTCGTCCAATTTTCTACGCTCCATGTTTGGTGCTTCTCAGCAAAGTTTAACCGAGCTCTTTCGTGGTGTGGAAGGAGGCGTGGCCTTTGACGACGTTTACGGTTTTTAAAGCCTTTCTCTCCTAGATGCCGTCTTTTTGTTCTTGAGCTGCATTCTGCGTCCGTAAGGGCCTTACTCTGGTTCGACGATCGGCTGGTGTCTTGCCAAACAATCCATCGAATCCTCCTGCTCAACGCCGGCGAAATTTTTATGAGCCGACCACTTAAAATTCTCGTTCCGTATCCCTCAGGGTCTTTTAAGAAATTTACAACAGCAGTTTTACTACACCCAATCTCACCAGTGATGGCACGTTGAGAGAGACCTTGCTTTTACAGCTCGACAATTCTGCCACGTTCAAACTCTGTCAACTTTTTAGCCTTTGCCATGTTTTTACCCAATACATCATAGGAGATGTCAGTGGGAGATGTTGACAAAATAATAATGATTGAACACAAGTGACTAAGTTTCGTTACGTGTTTACCGATTAACGCTTCGTTTTAGTATGGTCTTAAACTTTTGACCAGCTAGTATTTAGACTAATTTCACAGTGTTTACATTTTCCCTATTAAATTTTTATTTTTATTTTCCTTTTTCCTATTTTAATCTTTCGAAGCTCTACTCAAATAAGTGGTTGGGTCTAACAACGCAAAATGCATATTTTTTCTTTACGTTCATTGGCCTTAGGATTTTGGCCAACAGTGTAGAAATAATTTCTTTTCTCTATCGTTCTCTCAAACATATTTTTAAATGAAGGCTCAAAACTGGTACGTAGCTGTTGTTTAAAAGATTTATATAACTGTGACTCCATTATATATATATATATAAATATATATTCTGTAATTAGAAAGCACGAAGTCCCCAAATGCCCAAAATATTCTTATGGTACACTAAAACTATCACCTTTTATCAACGCGGTTCATATATACTGTTTAAGTTCCTAAGATATTTTTGAGGGAAGACAGCTAATTAATACCTCCCACCGCCAACCTGTGATCTGCTCTGATCGAATAGCAGGACTTAACCACGATTCTTATAACGCGACCCCTAAGTACGGAGCGCCCAGTTTCGCTTATGTGGTAAAGGAGCGTGAATCCGGAAACTCAGATTTAAGATTCGGTACGCCAACTACTGTGTCATGTTTTGTTCATGTAAACTGGAATAAAAATAATGTAGAATTTTCAATCAAAAAGGTGCTTTATGCATATAGGCACAACGGCCAAATCAGAGACCCCGTAAAATCCGAATATATCCTAAATTTGAATCAGAAAAACTCAAGTAATTGACATCATTCACCGCCAAAAAGACTTTGCTCGGTTTGACTCTTTGAACCGAATGCAAGGACTGACTTTTATTTCTTTTATGTGTCTGCACCTGAAAGCATCATTTTTCATTCCAGAGTCTTCGACACGCAACACGCTAGACTATGTCCAGGCTGGATGACCTATAATTATAAACACTTGTGTGTAAAAAATCCAGGCTGGATGACCTATAATTATAAACACTTGTGTGAAAAAAAAAACAAAAACGTTTCTAATACCTGAACACTTTATAATAACAAGAGAATTGACACGTTTCAATAAGAAACTTATATTACATAAATACCAGCAGCAACACAATTTATCTATCACTGTTTCTTTTTGTTTGTAAATTTCGCGTAAAGCTACATAAAACCTCTCTGCGCTAGCTATCCCTAATTTAGTAAAGGCTAGAGAGAAAACAGCTAGTCATCACCACCCATTGCCAACTCTTGCGTTGCACTTTTACCAACGAATAGTGGGATTGACCTTCATATTTAACGTCCCCACGGCTGAAAAGGCGAGCATGTTTGGTGTGACGGGGATTCGAACCCACGACCCTCAGATTACGAGTCGAGTAAAAGCCTGTTTAATGGATTAAGTGTCCATCTACCTGTAATCACAACTGTTAAGTGATGGCCGGCATGGCCAAGCGTGTTAAACAAACGATCTAAGTGGTTTTTGGTTTTGAGAATGACTGTGTGAGTTGGCGGTGGGTGATATATCTAAGGTCCATTACAATCACGTTATTAATATTTTCTTCAAATACTTCATACTTTTCGATTAATGTATTTTAGTAAAAACTGATGCAATAAACAGCGACTCCACACGACATGTTGAATGGAATTTAAGTAAAATCAATAGTTTCCACCTCTCATAACAATCACGTCGTACCTTAGTAAGAATCAAACAGTTGCGTCTGCAGATAGGAACTCAATCGTTTTGAACACAGTATGAGAGTACAGCTACCTTCCGTGAGTGGCGATGAACTGCGCTGTCCTCAAAAGGTCTTTCAGCATGAAATTATTTCTGTTTGTTTGTTTGTTTTTGAATTTCGCACAAAGCTACTCGAGGGCTATCTGTGCTAGCCGTCCCTAATTTAGCAGTGTAAGAATAGAGGGAAGGCAGCTAGACATCACCACCCACCGCCAACTCTTGGGCTACTCTTTTACAAACGAATAGTGGGATTGACCGTCACATAATAACGCCCCAACGGCTGAAAGGGCGAGCATGTTTGGCGCGACCGGGATGCGAACCGCGACCCTCAGATTACGAGTCGCATGACTTAACACGCTTGGCCATGCCGAGCCTAAATATTTCTGAAACTTGTAGGTTTTCAGTGGTTGAGTTTAATCTAGTTCATTATTATAATTTTAAAAGCATTAAGGACTTCTAAATTAAGTACTTTTATGTGATGGGAGGTGATGTAACGAGCTAATTATGATTATTTCATTCCACATTAACCGAAAATACACTCTTATACCCGATGTTTCGAAAGTGTGCACTGGTCCGTATCTTCAAGGGGGTTTTAGAGTCTCTACGTATACGTGTTATGATTGATGTAAGTAGTAACCCATCTAAATGGCAACAAAATTTACTATGGCGGAGATGAGCTGTTCAGAAACTAAACTAAAACTTACTGTTATACGTTGACGTTAATTAAAATACATTAAATTAACCGTAAAAGCAATTTAGGCACTTTATTAAAAAAACCTTCCTTATCATTTTTCATCTATCTTCTTCCTGTATTTGAGTGAATTACGTATTTATTACAAAAAAAACTAAAAAACCTCAACACTGGCTTATGATCATGCACAGGAAAACAAAGAACTCAAAGTCTTCTACATTCAACTAAAATATGTGTAATTCTGCAGTAGAGGCAGCTGATAGGGGAGTTGAAACTTTTACCATAGAGCATGAAGCACGTGACGTTTCGACCTGATCGTCTGGTTGAGAATGAAAGTTGAGAAAGTGATTTTTATTTGATGGCTCTATCTTGGACGACCCTCTGAAAGTTTAAATCTTGTCAGAAACTCTGAGCTCCTCTGCAGGTTCATATTTCACTGATAAATTCTTCTGTGAAGTTACTCACCAATGTTCCTCCAAAGACCACCATGGTAGTTGGTATCTTGTTTGGATCGTTTCTTCTCCTGACAAGTGCTTAACTTTGACGTTGGTCCTATTTCATGCTGAGAACTGTTCAGCCATGCCGACGAAATTCGTCTTCAACAAAACCATCAACTATTTCTCTTATCACAAGTTGATTTAACTTTTTACTAGTCAGACGTCGATATTATTCACATCTAGAACAAGTTGATTTAACTCTTTCCTAGTCAGACGTCGATATTATTCACATCTAGAACAAGTTGATTTAACTCTTTCCTAGTCAGACGTCTATAATATTCACATCTAGAATAAGTTGATTTAACTCTTTCCTCGTCAGACGTCGATATTTTTCACATCTAGAACAAGTTGATTTAACTTTTCCTAGTCAGACGTCGATATTATTCACATCTAGAACAAGTTGATTTAACTCTTTCCTTGTCAGACGTCGATATTATTCAAATCTAGAACAATTTGATTTAACTCTTTCCTCGTCAGACGTCGATATTATTCACATCTAGAACAAGTTGATTTAACTCTTTCCTAGTCAGACGTCCATATTATTCACATCTAGATTAGGTTTCCCAACCACCAATCCCTCGTGACATGCTGGAGTACTTGGTTCCATTATGTCCAACTTACTAGATGAAGAATTATTGTTTGTAACTCTTGATATGAGGATCTTGCTTCTCAGTGATACAGTGATCACTGTTTTCACTAGACGTTCAACCTCTATTGTAGTAATTTCCATGTAATTATGGATTATAAAGCTAGCTGAAGTTAGCCTGAACTGAACAGTCAATTTTTCAAATCTTATTCTTAATCTGATTGGTGAAATTGTGGTTGACGTATCATTGGATACTGATCTTTGCTTTCACTCATAAGTTCTTAAAATAACTAAATAATAAAACACTCGACTAGAATAGAAAACAAAAGTACGTAATAACGTAGTTGCCTCACTTAAGAACATCCACAATGTTGAACCACCTAAGCTAAAACTAGTGACAAGATCCACGATGTTGAACCACCTAAGCTAAAACTAGTGACAAGATCCACAATGTTGAACTACCTAAGCTAAAACTAGTGACAAGAATCAAAATCAGATCTTGGATTTGGTTGCCATATACAATCCTTAGGACTTCCCTACAGTCGGTTATTAATGGATTTAACTAAACACAACTAATGAGATATAGGTGATCTTGCAGACTACCATGAAACCTATAACTTGTGAGCTAGCATTTCGTCATAGAACATATTCGCCTTTTCGTTTTAGTGGACGTTATAATATTTCGATCAATCTCACTTTTCGTCAATTGATACATGACAACCATTGTTTTTCGATTGATACAACCTTACAGCTGGTAACTAATCATAAGGTTTTACATTTCATCTGGGTACACCCTGATCTCAGTTGATCATATTTAGAGATATTTTGTTCACAACCCTAAAGTTCAGAGTTCTTATTAGTCCAAGCCTATCGATTCCTAATACGATTTTAAATTAGAATACTGTACTGATTCGAACGAAATGATTCTTTATTGGTTCAGTTCTCTAAAACAAGTACTTTAAAATTTCATATGGTTGAAATATAAACACACGAACAAAATTTACGATACTTTGTTACTTGTTGTTTTTGTTTTTTTGCTTTTATTGTAAAACAATAACAACAATCGTAATTGAACTCAAGAAAACTTACTACAGTTTCTGTAAAAAAACAGAAAGTTTTAAGTCCACCGTATGTTTAAAGACAGCATTAGATTATGTTACCTTTATATGGTAGTTACTAAACTTGAACAATCCCATTCGAAACCTTTCTTAAGTGAAGAAAAAAAAATACGTAGAACAAAATTTGCCCAACATAAATTGGAACAATTCATCAGAGAATACGATGTGATGGCTGTCTAGTCCTTTCAGATAAAGGCGTTTTTATTATTTATTCAATATAATATTTATACATGACATATATATGCATGTATATTAACTTCATTAAGAAGGTAGCTAGTTCAATAATAAGTGGTAGAACTGACCATCAAATTATAATGCTCTCATGACCGAAACAAACAAAAGTATATAAAACAAAATTCCAAAAATAAATATTTATACACCTAAAATGTTTAATATCTAAGACAAAGAGATACAATGTTTCGAAAATGGACGTACTGAATGATCCTTAGGTAAACAAGAAAACAAAACAAACTGAACGGCTCAATCGTGGAAAATTCAAAAACTCCCAACAACACCTCGAAATTATGGTTATTTTGATAAAAAGAATGAAATTGCAGCAAACCAATTGGGTCACATACGTCAGCTCTCCATTGTAAATCCAATTAGTTTCCCAGTTGCACAGCGGTATATCTGCGAACTTACAAAACTAGCATCCGGTGATATCCGTGGTGGTCAGAGCACAGATACCTGATTATATTACTTTTTTGCTTAACTTCAAACAAGTAAATAAAAATGCTCCAGGTAACATTTGTAGTTGTAGCCCATTTAAATATCCTCTGAAAGGCCCGATATGGTCAGGTAGTTAAGGTGCTCGACTTGTAATCTGAGGGTCGTGGGTTCGAATCCCCGTCACACCAAAAATTCTTGCCCTTCCCGCCGAGCGAAAATTATTATATGTCGGTGAATCCCACTATTCATTGGTAAAGATTACTCCAATAGTTGACGGTGGGTGGTGATCATCAGCTGCTTTTCCTCTAATTTTACACTACTAAATTACGGACGACTAGCGCAGATAGCCCTCGTGTAGTTTTGCGCGAAATTTAAAAACAAACAAAAAATCTTCTCGAAAGTTAATATCCATCTTATAGTGCTAAAAGGCCCTGCATGGCCAGGTGGTTAAGGCACTGAACTTGTAATCTGAGGGTCACAGGTTCGAATCCCCGTCCACCAAACTCGTTCGCCCTTTCAGCCGTGGAGGCGATATAATGTAACGGTTAATGCCACTACTTTTTCGTAAAAGAGTAGCCCAAAAGTTGGTGGTGGGAAGGTGATGCCTTCTCTCCAGTCTTACATTAGGGACGGCTAGCGCAGATAGCCCTCGTGTAGCTCTGAGTGAAATTCAAAACAAACTAAACCAATGCAGATAATAATAATAATAAATCAAGATTTTAATTTCAAAAGTAATCCCAGAGACTTATAAGAACATAAATTCCAGTTTCAAGCATTAGTGATAACCTGATAAATAATGCACTCTACTAACAATCTGAGAGTCGTGGGTTTGAATCCCTCTCACCGAATACGCTCGCCCTTTCAGCTATGGGTTGGTCATGATATTATGATCAACCCCACTCTTTCTTTTGGTAAAAGAGTAGCCCTAAAAATTGGCGGTGGATGATGTTAACTGGTTGCTTTTCGTTCAGCCTAGCACTACTAAAGTAGGGACGGCTAGTCAAGACGGCTCTCAAATAGCTTTGCGCGAAACTCAAAACATATCAAACCAAGCAGTAGTGCGTAACTACAAGCATCAAACAGAGTGCTCGTGATGGAGAAGGAAGCTATTGCAAGGTCAGCACGTGCTACAGAACGTCGTTTTTAGAAAGTGTCATTAACCCTAGCGCTTCTAATTATTTACCTGGAAAGTTTGAAACTGTGTGATTATTGTTTGTTGCTTTTCAGTTTATTTATATTAACATATATATTATTGTTTGTTATTAAGTACAAAGCTACACAAAGGGCTATCTGTGCTCTGCCCATCAAATTGGGAATCGACATCTGGTTTATAGTAGTACAAGTCCGCAGACATGCCACTGTGCCACTAGAAGTCACACACACACACATATATATATATATATATATTTAAAATACTTGAATTAGATCACGTTATGAAGCATATTATTGAAGTAATAATTTAACTTTTATTTGGTAGTGTTTTAGTCCTAACATATTTAACTGTTGTTTTAGTAGTGTTTTAGTCCTAACATATTTAACTGTTGTTTTAGTAGTGTTTTAGTCCTAACATATTTAACTGTTGTTTCAGTAGTGTTTTAGTCCTAACATTTCTTCTGCGTCTCTCCATTGCTCTATCACCCAAGAAGCAATTCAATTCAGCTTTTGTCTCATGTCGGAAATTATCTGCATTTGTTAAAGGACTTTTGTCTCTGCTTTTTAAACATATTAGAATGAAATACAAACGTCATCCATATACATTTCAGTCGTCGTTAACGATCGGTTGTCATGGAAACAACCTTATCTCGGCGCCAGGTGGTATGGTTGAAGTGGAAACAGGGAAGGTATGGTTAATGTGCAGAGAAATGTGCAGTATTCGTTTACTAAGGTATATAACGTTGCACGTTCTCTCGTCTTTCAGCACTTTGTGTCCAGTCGATTTTCGGAAGAGATTGGAGATTTTTGTTTCCTTCAGTCCACAAGGGCGTTTTATTTTACGGCTAATAAATACGCCAAAGTATACAGCGGCAAAGCTTAACATGTGAGTCAAGTTGAGGAATACAGAATGTATTTCTAGCTAAACACTACAATGAAATACGATATCGTTTCTACCGAGATACATGGGTTAGAGTTTACAAGAGAATTATAAGGTGTTGCTTGTTCGTTTCGATCACCATATTAGGATACTGAACAGCACAGCGTGACTTTGATATTAAAACTGCAAAATAATACTGTTTTCACGAACATTTCGCTGCTAGTAAACAGGGTTCGAATCCGTGCGGTGCCACAAAGAATCACCGGCATTTTAAGTGGTGAGTGATCTGCTAGATTAGCAGTTAATCGCTTAGCCTGGATGATCGTTGATAGGGGCTTTCAACTGGTTGTCTTCCCTGTGGTCAGTAGATCAAAACAGCTGAAGCATTTTTCTCATAAATAGAGCATACACGAAAACACGTTCACCAGCAAAATGAATAAAAGCACACACATCTAAGCTGAAATACGCACGAACAAGTACATACGTAAAACTGAAAAATACATCTATTACACCCATATACGTACCCAGTATGCTACTACACATACATAACAGTGTTTAATATAACGAACATCAGTTTCCCCGCGGTGAAGACAACAGATAGCCCAACGTGGCTTTGCTCTAAAACAAACAAACAGACTGTCGCCATCTGTATTTTCTATTGCAAGCAACATCTTCAAACAGACATATCGGCCGGGAATCACTCAAGTTTCATTAGCGCAATGAAACAGGAAGTTATATATATTTCTGCCACAAAAATCCAATTTGTTCCTACCCCTCTTAGGACTTGGTGATATGGCCCTGGTTAAAAAACAAAACATACTGGACCATTATATTGTCAAAGAGAACTTGTGGCATCACTAGATAAATTATCTTTCTACAAATGTTTCAGAAACAAAAATAGACTTTCGAATCAAATAAACGTGAAAACGTTTGGAGCTTATAAAGTCAATAAACTGGTAAATATCTAGTCTAAAGCTTATAAAGCCAATAAACTTGTAAACGTCTAGTCTGGAGCTTATAAAGCCAATAAACTTGTAAACGTCTAGTCTGGAGCTTATAAAGCCAATAGACTTGTAAAGGTCTAGTTTAGAGCCCTTACAAAGCTTGTAAATCTGGTCTATAGCTGATATTACACATTAAGAGGGAGTATCACAATGCTGAATATCTTATGGTAACTGTTTATCTCAAGAGAATGAGCCTGAAGCACGTCTGTATCCTTAAGTATTCTAAAACCTATTATTTAGTAATATTAACTGTCGCTGTTACTCGTAATAGAAAATTTACTACTGAATACAAATCAAATGTAATATTTTAAGGTTAAGATGAAAGGAAGTGAAAGATACGACTAACTCAGAAGATGAATTTCCTGGCTTATGTTTCTTCTTATTGATTTTTTATTTTGGGATAAAACAAAAGACATTTTGAAACTTTTCAGATGTTAATATATCACACAGATTATCCAAAACTTAGAAAATTCCATCCAGTGTTTCTAAAAAAAATCACTTTGTTAGTTTTAAATTTAAGCACAAAGCTACACAATGGGCTATCCGTGCTCTGGCAACCACGGGTATCGAAATCAGTTTCTAGCGTTGTAAGTCTGCAAATATATCGTTCTGCTAATGGAGAGCCGAAAGAAATCTACCTCACTACTCTGTTAAATATGACAGGTGGAAATCTGGAAGCAAAACACCACAAAATTAATGGTTTGTCAATTGGAAAATGAGATTACATCACAAAATGTTTCATGGATTACCAGGAAATTCAGAAAGGTATCAACAAATAAAACTTTTAACGTGGGAAACATAGGCAATCCTGTCAACTTGAAGAGTACTTACATTCACAGTAGATTAGCAGGACTAAATGAGGGATGGTATACATCATCAGAAACTTAATATTGGCTAGAAGCTTTTAGGGAGACTTACAAAAATAGTTTTATCAGAAGTTAAGTCGCCTGCAACCCACATCCTAGCTGGCTAAATTCAGTGCACGAAAAGTACTTTGTTTGGTTTAAAAATCTATTTACTTGTGACTTAAATCAAGATTAATCATAATCACTTCAGATGTAGTGCATTTTAATAACACTTAATATGTGAACGATCTTTTAAAAGTAAAATAGTTGATAATAATGGCAACTTCATTCTTTGAAAACGGGTTCGGTCATTTTGACCAACCTTGAAAAGTTGTATCCACAACGTAAACATGAACCCGTATATACTATAACTAATTTTATTTAATGTATTTTTGCGAAATTTGACAAGTTATTAGAAAGACATTATAATCTGTGGATATAAAAAAAATCTAACCCTTTAATAAATTATTTTTATTAACGATCATTCTCTGAGTTTACAAAGTTTTAAGTAACTTAGTCTGAGTGGAAGTTTATTTTCATGTTAAAGAATAAAAATGCATTATTCATCTTAAAATCTTCATATTTCATTTGTGTAACTTATATAAACTCCCTAAAGTAACGTCAAAATTACCGTATCAGTAAAACTTTATATCTTATCATTTACGTTTTCTACCTAATACTAACTGCAAACGGGTGTTGTTTTTTTTGTGTGTTTTTCGTATAACAAAGCCACATCGGGCTATCTGCTGAGCCCACTAAAGGAAATCGAACCCCTGATTTTAGCGTTGTAAATCCGTGGACATACCGCTGTACTAGCGGGGGACAACCGCAAATAGATCCTGCCCATTTGAGTAAGAATGAGTAAAATTAATTTTGTGAGGAAAAGTATGCAATTTATAATGCAAAATATTGCTATGTACAAAAATAGAATTTCCCAAATATACTACAATTTAGCTGTTTTCTTCTACTAAGCTATAAATGAAATAAGTAATTCCGATAGCTAATCCACCAGAGTTCAAACACTGACAAAAAATAAAACTGAGAAACTTTTTCAAACCGAACAACGAAGTAACTTGAAATATCCTCTTTCTATTAGCTAGAAAATAGCAAATACCAGAAAGAAATAGTGGTACGTTTGAAAAGCGCAATACACTATGTAGGTGGCAGTATATACGTTTACTTTATTGGACATATTTCAGTAAAACCAAAATTTTAGAAGCTACAGGTTTACATTTTGTATCGGAGATATTTATTTTATACGTTTATAATTCGCGGAAAGCTCAAAATATTATGCAGCAGTAGAAAGAACATTTAAAATGCACAACTTGGAGCGAAGAATTGTCTTGAGAAACAAAAGGATGAAGGTTGAGAGTTTATTTTCTTTGGAAATTAACAAATTAAAACTAAATTACCAGCAAAACGTCAAGTACAAACTAGGTTTTAAATTACCAGCAAAACTTCAAGTATAAACTAGGTTTTGACGTGAAGTTTATTGAAATATGTTCATATTAAAGTTGTTTAAATACATTTTGAATACTGTAGAACTTCGTGATTCAAATATCATCTTTTATGCATACGGGTTCTTTTAAAAGCGAAACATGTTAAGGACGCCAATATATGGCCACGTTTTACTGCTTTCTATTTGTATGTTATCTGTGTTACTGCAGTCTTCACGCCGTTTATTAGACAACTGTTAATATCAGATTGATACATAGAATTAGTTGTGAGAACGCCTTCAAAACGTAAAGAAAGATAATTAATGTGAGGATTAAATAACACAAGATAATTGCTCAACCCTTATTGGCTCAACGGTAAGTCTTAAAGTTTATAACACTAAACAGCAGGTTTCAATACCCGTGGTGGGCGTGGCACAGATAACCCATTGTGTAGCTCTGTGCTTAAGAATAAACAGAAACAGAAGTTTTCTTAGAGAATACAAAAGGTTTGTTTGTTTTTTGAATTTCGCGCAAAGCTACACGAGTACTATCTGCACTAGCTGTTCCTAATTTAGCAGTGTAAGACTAGAGGGAAGGCAGCTAGTCATTACTACCCACCGCCAACTCTTTGGGCTACTCTTTTACCAACGAATAATGAAATTGACCGTCACGTTATAACGACTCCACGGCTGAAAGAGCGAGCATGTTTTGTGCGACTGGGATTCGAACCCTCGTCCCTCAGATGACGAGTCGAACGCATTAACCCACGTGACTATGCCGGGCCGAATGCAAAATGAAGAATAACTGACGGGATCATGACCAAATGTACTGGACGAAAAACAACAACAAATATTAAAGATATTATTGAAACGGACAAAAATAGACAATCGGTACGGAATTATAATCTCCAGAAAAAAAATGAATTTCAAAAATATTTTGGCATTATATTACACGGTGTAAGCAACAATAAGATGTTTTCTAACGAACATTTTGGAAAAGCTTAAAAGCAGAAAACGTAGGTAAATTATGGAACAATGAAATTCAAGGTCTCCATTAACATCTCTCAAACTCTGAGACACGACTGGTAAAGGTATTTTCAATAAGTAACACTTTCGGATACACAAGACTGTTAGATGAAAGAGTTATTATTTAGTTTACTTAGTGATCTAATATTTAATGATTATCTAGTTTTCACAACGTGAGTGTTAAAAGTTAATTACTTGAAAGCCAATAATTATGATAAATTTCGTTACGTAGCTCGGCACGAGTCGTACGTTGTGTATGCAGTTCAACTGTTGTGAACTGACGTCAAGTTACTCAAACCCTCTGCATTTTTGTTCGTTGCCTTAAGTGAGTATTACTACATCATAACGTCTCGTCGTTTGTAGAAAGCTCTATGCTTCATTTGGGTAATGTGTATATATATAGGCGATAAACTAAGCGAAAACTAAGTGAAGTTAAGCCAAAAATGTTATGAAGGTGAAGCTAAACTACATGATTGTTAGTTTGGCTATAACATGAGATATTTTAAAGTGAGTTTAACAGTTTAGTAGAGATAAGGAAAATAATTTGTTTTGCCAAGTGACGTTCTAAAATAACAGAAGCCGCCTTTTTGTGGACAATTATTTAAAACTTTGAATACGACTATGTTAATGAAAGTAATTTATCACTGATTATTTTGTAATAAAATAATTCGTCTAGTCAGACGGGTTCTAAAGTAATTAAAAGTAGTCTGTGTGAAATTTTGACAAAAACTTATCTCAGAAGTTAAGCACAAAGCTACACAATGTGTTATCTATGCTCTGCTCACCACAGGTATCGAAGCTTAATTTCTAGCGTTATGAATCCGCAGACATACCGCTGTACCAATGGCGAGTTTGATAACAAAGGAAAATTGTTTAGTATTTTAAATACAACTGTGATATCCTATAGTATAAGGAATTCTTGTACACGCGTTTGACTTGTTTCGAATATATTATTTTAAAGCAGGTGGATTACGTGCTGGCCATTTAACATTCGAATTTATTGCTAACAAGTCACAGACACCTAGTGTAAAAGAATCCCAGCTTCTACTCATACAAAACTTGACAAACATGAGCTGGAAAAGAAAGACTAAAAGTGGAAAGGTTCAAAATTGAAATTAAAGCACAAGAAACAAAGGGTTAAAAATCAAAAGAAGAAATTCCCAAACATTGTATCGAAAATGTGAAATTTATTCAAGAAAGTGTGTTTGTGCTTTCTTATAGTAAAGCCACATATGGTTATCTGCTACGTTCACCGAGGGTGATCGAACAGGTGATTTTAGCGTTGCAAATCCGTAGACTTACCACTGTACCAGTGGAGATATTAAGAAAAAAGATAGAGAATTTGATATATGTTAGAATAGCATGTGTGAAATATAAGACAGATGGAATAGAAGAAATGGAGACAATAAGAAATATGGATTGTAGAACAATTTCAAAAAGATATGGAAGATCCATAGAGTAAAAAAATTGAAAGAACTGTTATTAATTGAAAAATAATTCTGAAGATGAGAAAGCAGTTTTTATTACACTTCAAAATTAAAAATAAAAAGAACAGTGAAGAAAATGACAAATAATAATAACAAACCTAGATGAATCCAGGTGGACATGAAAATCAAAGACTGGCACAGAGAAATTTTAATAGGGAAGGAAGACACGTGGCATTGACAACCACAGAGATTGTATGATAAAGTTACGGAAACTAGGTTTGGTGGTAGCTAAGCTCAGAATTCCACAGTGGGCTGCCTGTGTTTTTCTATTTAAGCATTTTAAGATTGTGAACTTACGGCTCTGTCACTTGGAGGCAAATAAATGCAAAAAAATATAATCAGGAAAAAGAATCAGAAAGAAGAAAACCTAATTCCAGATAAATAAATAAATAAAATACCAAGTACAATATTCTCTTGCTTTATTTTCACTTTTACCAACTTGTCTTATACAACCCATGATGGGAAAAGCACAGTGTACTTTTTGTCCTTAATAACAAGCAAATTTAATACGACAATATTGCTTAAGATAAACAGTCGTGTATATGTAACATCAAGAAATATGGCTGTAGAAAGTAATCGATAAACAAAATGATATTTAAGTGAATTTTCAGCCATAGTATTAAAACATTTTTTATCTCATATTCCGAGTATTATTAAAGATGATTTTGGATTTGCTGTAAAAACTGACATAAAAGCACGTAATTTTTTTTTTTTTTGGATTTAGTAACTCTATGTCCAAGTATTAAACATGGTCATGAACTTAAAAGATGTTGAGTTTTTTTCTTCAGAACCATGATTTACAAAATCCCTGTTTTCGTAAAGTTTAATTTTAAAAAGGTTTAGATCTAGTCCTAAAAAAGGTTTTCCTTTATCTTTACTTGTGAGGAAAATTTTTTCCAACAAACGTCTGTTAAAGCAATGGGTACAAATGTTACTCTTGCAAATATCGCAATGGGATTTTTATTGTATCAACTTATAACACATTACCTAATTATTTAGTGTAACAAAAATATGAAAATGATTTCTAGACAAGTGTTTTGCGATATGGAAATTTATTCAAGATCTTAATACGTTTGTTCAGATTTCTTATTCGATAAATAAGGATAGAGTTTAGTTTCGAAAGGATATGGAATAACTTTTCTTTTTTTTACAAACTCACATCAATGTTTAGACATTTTTTGTAGTAATTCCAAGCACATGAAATTATATGTTCCGGTAAATCTTACGAGTAGACGATTGCTATTTAATTTCCAAATAAATAAAACTAACCAAAGAAATTAAAAATAAGATAAAAAATAGAACAGTTTAAGTATTGTGGTGTTTTAACACACGTACATGAGCTTGAAGGCCTAACATAATTTTTTTTTTTTTGGTTCGCGATAGTGGAGCTTTTCTTACGAAGAAATTGTATGACAAACAAACTGTTTTTACAAAAAATTGCTTTCAGTACCAACTGTGAAAAACATTATATTTACAAACGGGTGTTTGTTGCAAGCTGATTCCATCATACAAAGAATTGTTCTCAGCACCAACTGTAATAAACATTATATTTACTAACGGGCTTTGTTGCCAGTTACCGGTGTATGGAAATATGAATGTTAGACCTAAATAATTCCAATAACAGGTCGT
The DNA here is from genome assembly GCF_004210375.1 of Tachypleus tridentatus. Taxonomy (NCBI): domain Eukaryota; kingdom Metazoa; phylum Arthropoda; class Merostomata; order Xiphosura; family Limulidae; genus Tachypleus; species Tachypleus tridentatus. The sequence goes on from NC_134826.1 coordinate 139,761,115, forward strand.
TCACCACACATTTCTGTGAAAATACACTTACATAGAATACTGTAAAGGTATACGTTTTTAGTAGTGACGGTTTGTTCGCACTACGTCTTGCTTTCAAAAGCGACGTCATTTGTTGTTCGTAGAGTAATAGCGATAGAAAATTTCTAATTAAAAGCAAATACCAATGGGGTTACATGACATTATAAATACATTTAACAGAGGCTCATCTACCTTGATCGTCTTCGTTTGTAAGTATCGTGTTATCATTTAGGGTTAGTTACAACACGCCATTATTTGTTGAGCAGTTTGAACGCCCCCTACATTAGTACAATGGGCGTTTATCTACCTGAAATTATATATGTGTGTGTGTGTATGTAGAGAGTATTAATACTGAAAAGTTAAGTAAAATAATGTAAAGCAAAATCAAAAGGAAAAACTGCATTAAAAACAGCAAATTCAAACCGACGGCTGATGTTAGTTTGTTATAAACAAAAACAAGCCGTAACAAAATTAAAAAAAAAGCTGCAACAACTGAAAGTGTCCCTAGGGTACGGGATATAAAATATATATAATTTTAATAGTAATGTACAATACCCTTCTGTTATAAACAGTATAATTTCACAATTATTTAGATACTGTAAAATTCATGTTCAAGTACTGATACAAAAATTAACATTTAATGAAATTAGGAAAGAAACTTTAAATAAAATTATTAAAATATTTTGTAAAAAATATAAGAATGTATTAAATAAATATAAAGAAATAAAAATTAGAGAAATTTTACTAAAAGTTTCTGATAACTATTTTTAGTTGTAAATAAGGTCATTTAACAACTTGGCACTACTTTATGCGGATAAACACTACCACCTATAAAGGTTTGTTTGTAGTGTGAAAATTGATAGCTCCAGAAGACTAAAAGGGTGGTGTTTGGAATAAAAACTAGTTAGTTTAGTTGGGATCCTTTATACTAGTATAATTTATTTACTACACTACTAATTAGTGCCATACCACCATAATGGGAGCTACAACAATAACTTCAAAAGGTAAGTACGAGGGCTGTTCAAAAAATAAGTCATAAAAACTGACGTCATAAAACAAAATATACTTTATTTAGAAGTTACAGGTCTGGGACCCCTTCAAAGTACTCTCCTCCCCAACGCTGTTTCCACTTGTTGAAACAGTCCTGGTACGCTTCTTTGTAATGCCCTCCAGCTCTTTCGTCGCATTTGCCTTAAACTCGGGAATCGTCTCAAATCTTCTTCCTTTCAAGGGTTTTTTGAGTTTGGAAAACAAGAAAAAATTGCAAGGAGCAAGATCAGGTGAGTAGGGGGGGTTGGGAAGAACAGTGATCGAGTGTTTGGCCAAAAACTCACGAGTTCTGCGTGGCAGAAATGTCGCAGCAACGCGGTGCATCTTCAATTTGTCGGCCAAAATCTCGAAACAAGATCCAACTGATATCCCACACTCTTCAGCAAGCTTCCTGACAGTCAGACGTCGATTTGCCTGCACCAGGGTGTTGAATTTGTCGACGCGTGGGTCGTCAGTTGACGTGGAATGACGTCCAGGACGCTCATCATCTTCAATGGAGTGTCGACCATCCTTAAAACGTTCATGCCACTTGAAACATGCCGTACGCTTCATAGCAACATCACCGTAAGCCGAGTTAAGCATAGCAAAAGTTTCAGTCGCAGATTTTCCAAGCTTAACACAAAATTTCACAGCAAGTCGTTGCTCCTTCAGGTCAATCATTCTGAAATCCGCCAAACGAAAATATCGCACTTCACTTAGCTTCACGTAGCTAATACACAAATGAAGATATCTGCAATCGGGAAATGGCGTCGTAATCAGCTGATCTGTGCGAACCTAGCGACACCAAGCGGATTCCCCTGGAACCAACTGGAGCCGCGCATTTCAAACAGTCCGCGTATTTTTTGAACACACCTCCTAGGTTAACCTACTTAACCCCAAGTAGTAGTACCTTTTTTCTTTTCTTCTTTACTTTGGAGAGCAGTCACCTTCCCACAACTGTCTGCAGGGAGTAAAGGGTGATATAGGTGTAGGATGTTGTGGGCTTGAACACCCACTCTCATAATTTCTATTTCTATTCCTTTTTATTTTATTTCTTTATGTGAAACTGGCGAACAGGGATTAAAATTGATAAACGGTGTATCTCCACCGTAATGCGGGCCCTACTTTATCAATCACCTCCGAAACCTAGGGTACATTTATATCTCACATTATAGCTTGTACGTTTTTTTTTTTAAATTTTTGTTTCGGCTTGTTTTTATTTCTAAGAAACTATAATACATATATATATATATATAATTTTCTATCGTTAAGTGAACATTTAACCTACATTTTCAAATTACAATTTTTTAAAAACTGTAAATCTTTACTAAATATTTATAATTTATAAAATAAATCACAGATTCCCGATAAAATCAGCTAACCTAATGTGACCTGTTAAACGAAACAGTAAATAAATAAAAATTATAAGAAAAGAACTTATATATATGCGTTTTTGTTGTTGTTTAGAAAAATAACAGATGTCTATAACTTCCTGACGACGCACTATAAACCATCATGTAGGAATGAATTGTATAGAAAAAATGGATATTGTTTAACATCACTCAGCCATACGTAACTTAAGCAAATCGAATCAAAATAATACATTTCTGTAGTATGAAAATATATAAATGAAACAAAAATATAGGAAAAAAAATATTTTTTCCAGAATAACTTAAATGTTTAGACTTTGTGATATTTTGTAAAAAATCGCGCTTAATGTTGCTAATATTTTAATCGATCGTGTACTTTACACAGCCCAAATGACAGATGTAAGTGTATAAGACATTGGGACATGGTTGTTGTTTTTACGCTATCCAAAATAGTCCTACCTAGAATTTGTGTGCGTCATTCAATAGACCAATCTTATCAGCCACGAGGCCTTGAAATGTGTATGATACGTATGTTGCATGGTTCAAACCTGATTTTCGTCACAGTAGTCTGGTAAAATATCGACTATGTTGTTCAGTAGAATAAGGTACACTATGAAACTGTTGTTTGTATTATAAAGATTCCAAATTTGTGCAAATTCTGTTCAGACATTTCAAATATTTGATTTAACCATTTTTACCATTGATAAACACGTTTTATAATGTCACCGTTCTTCCCACAAAACGACTTCTGACGACAGTCAAACTGTACTGAGCAAAGCTGTAACGTCCCTCAGCGAGGCGAATTATGCGTAAAATATAACTAACTACCTGACTAGAAGTACTGGTGGATTAATGAAGCAAATGCAACCATAATTATTTACCAATTTAGGTTTGTTTGTTTGTGAATTTCGCGCAAAGCTACACGAGGGCCATATGCACTAGCCGTCCCTAATTTAGCGGAATAAAACAAGGGGGAAGGCAGCTAGTCATCACCACCCACTCTTTTATCAACAAATAGCGGGATTGACCGTAACTTTATAACGCTCCCACAGTTGAAAGGGGCAAGCATGTTTGGTGCGACGGGGATTCGAACCTGCGATCCTCAGACTACGAGTCGAACGCCCTAACCCACCTGGCCATGCCGGCCACCAATTTAGATTTGAATTTTGACATCAATTTTCATCTAATATTATATACTTTATTGACACACCATTCTATGCATATTTATTTAAAATCTCAAAATATCTAAAGTAATGTATGGAGTACACATGGATATATACATATATATATATATATAGTTATTCGTGTATATATTATCCTAAGCTCACCCAGGGTACATTTTATAATCCCATATTGTAGCTTGTACCCTAGGATTTTTTTTTTGAATGCTGCGTATTTTGTTTAATTTTAATGCGTTTTGTTTTAGCTTAAAAATTTATTGATACAATTTTTATTTATTCGTATACACACACACATATATAATTGCCTTCTATACATCTAGCATTACAGGAAAAACCATTGGGTTAAGAGTAGTCTTAAATCTGCGAAAGCGCTACTAACCAATTAAAAGCAGAATAAAATCAGATGAAATTCAAACCTGGTGGCGCTTTGAATATTTATATACATGTAAATAAAAACAATAAACACTAACGATTAAACGTATATTAAAACCGCCACCTTATTAGTAAAGCCGAGAAAATGCCTGTTATTTCATAAGGAAGAAAAATTTCAAGAAATATTTCTCACCTTGAAATTCTGCGAGACCAGCTTTCCCGCTTGCTGACGCAACTTGCACGAGGCCCCATACCACGACTAGGTTGAGGAAAGTTCGTTCAATAACCAGTTCTCTAGTGAAATAAAGGTAAGATGTCTTACTTTGCATTGTTGATGTTTTCGTCGTTTTATTTATATATAAATAGGGTTAACGTTTTGAAGCACTTATCTATATCTTATTATTCTGTTTGCATTCAAAGTGCTTGCAAGCCTAGCACGTGGTGAAAAGTCAGAGGACTTGTGCTAGCTTTGCAGGGTGCTGTATCTGGGTGTAGATTCTCCTGTCTTCTTGCTATCACAACGGTTTCGATGATACTGACGCGTGACTCACGAGTCCTAGAGAAGCGTTCGTTTGGCGCCAGGTTATCCTGTAGTTGTCTGCTAACAACTATAACGTGAGCTAGTATAATCTCGAAACCAGGCTCTTCCAATAAAATATCTCAGGAGCATCTATCTATTTAGTTATTGATACATCAGCGAAAGTTGTTTGTAAAAGAAAATCCACCTAAGTTTGAAGTGATTCATGACAGATGGTATATGAGACGAATGCAGTTTCGATTTTTTTTTCATTTCACTGCACTTTGAGTATATTTTCAACCATAGCTTTTTAAAAAGGTGGTAAACATTTTATTATATCATTCTTGAGAGGCATACGAAAATTATATCATTATTTATTGCTCTATACAAATTAACTAATAATCATTTTAAGCGACGAATTTCTTTTATCTTTTTCAATGTCGAACATTTTTTTTTCTAATTCGTCCGTGAAGTATAAAAATTTACTTTCCAAAAGCGCTTGGTTATCAGGTCTTTTGTTTTATGAATCCCAATTTTGGTTCTTTAAAGAATATTTGTTTTGATGTATGAACGTAACCTCATAATTTACGAGTTAATTTATACGAACAAAAATATCTTCAACCCTCAAATTACTGGCCTGTTTTTTACCGTTCACTATTGTTAGAGGGCCCACGTATTACACCATATTGAGTAATTTTATGGCTTTGCCTGTAATGTCGGTGTCAAGATCTGACTGAAGCAAATAGGAGACATCACCCTTTTTTTTTTTTTTTTACATTAGATACAGAATAGATGACGTCAGTAATTGATGGAATTAATTACAATAGTGAAACTATTTTTGTAGCTCATAAGAGCTTCTGAACAACAAGCGATTTGGTAAATAAATAATTTAGAAAAATTGATTTATAAATCCGATAGGGTTCATGTGGACCTTTTTGGTTATTTCAGGGTTAATATTACTGCTAGGATGTAATAAGAAATGAATATACTCAAGTGGACACCGAACGTAATGCGCTCTTAGATTGCTCATAGCACACAAAACAATAATGTTCCATTTCACAAACATGTCTGTTTGAGCTAAAATATCTAATTCAAGTTCAATCTTCTGGTATCTTACAGTGACAGTATTATATTAATTGTTGCATTTTTTTGTAATTTTTCTCAATGGAATATTTCATATGTTTGTTAAAAATAGAGTTTGTAAGTAGTGTTTCAAAACCGTATTGTATATGATTCACTCAGATGTTATTTCTTTCCATTTCAACAATACCATATTGTCGGTTGAATAAAATACGTGTCAGTGTAGAGTCGCTTCGTTCAGGGAAAGTTTCCTAAAACAAGATAATTAAAAATCAGGAATTTAAAAACCTGCAAATAGGAATCGTAAAAAAAATAGAGAAACAAATCTGGAGATACTACAAATCCTTATTCAGGTTCTGTACTGTTACCCAGAGCTACATTTGGCTGAATCAAAAGAAAGATTTGTAACATAGCTAACATCTCGCTGATGTGATCATGATTATTTACTATAGCTAATAACTATTTGATCGCATTAGTTCGAGATGTAAAATGTTAAGCTGCAGCTGGGGATTGTCGTGAAGATTCGCTTGAGAATATGGTGAGTATTTATAGTTTCTGTTTAACTAAAGTATGTTTATATAATGCTTGGCATTTGCGGTATTTATGTCTAAACTAAAACACAACTCCTAGTAAGCGCGTATAAAATTTTATCGGTAGAAAACTAGGCCTTTCAAATAAAACATATACGTATAAGACATCACTTCAAATAACCCTTCGTATCTTTTAAAGTAATTATTCTACTGTGTAATAAAGTTTAATATTATGTGTATCGACTTATTTTTCACTCTTTCATCTCATCTATAATATAGGGATTGGCTCCTTAAAGACACCAGTTGTATAGTGTACAAATCATTGAGTCATCTAATGTTC
>NC_134826.1:139768051-139822613 GCF_004210375.1 Tachypleus tridentatus
AAACATGCTCGCCCTTTCAGCCGTGGAGGCGTTACAATGTTACAGTCAATCCCACTTTTCGTTGGTAAAAGAGTAGCCCAAGAGTTGGCGGTGGGTGGTGATGATTAGTTGCCTTCCCCTTCAGTCTTACACTGCTAAATTAGGGACGGCTAGCACAGATAGCCCCCGAGTAGCTTTATGCAAAATCCAAAACAAACAAACCCTTTGAGCCACAATAATTCCACACCACCCCAATTGAAATCAAAGTTTCCAATATGTCTTTCATGCATCATCTCTCCATCAATAGCACATCTGAGTGGAAAATAATCGCAAACAGATAACTAACAAAATTAAATCCCACAGAAGGAAAGTAGGTAAATGTGGATACATGTCATGGTGTACAATTGTAGCCAACATCCACGTGTCTTAAATTTCACAGTCTAGGTCAACAGTGTTGTTCTTCAATTTCAATGGTTGTTTCAGTAGTGTTGGTATTCAATTTAACGGTCTGTTTCAAAACTGTTGGTGTTCACTTTCAATGGCTGTTTCAATAGTCTACATATCAATTTTACCAACTTTTTATCAACACTGTTGGTCTTCGGTTTCAATGACGGTTTGCACAGTGTTGGGGTTCAATCATACTGTGTTTCAACAGTGCTGGTCTTTACTTTCAATGGTTGTTTCAACAGTGGAGATCTTCAATTTCACAGTCAGTTTCAAAGTGCTAGTTTTCAACTTCAATGTCTGTTTTTAAACAGTGTTGGTCTTTAACTTGACTGTGTGCTTCAATAGTGTTTCTTTTAACACAACTAGTTTTACTTTCAATGAAAGTTTCAAAAAAGAAAAGTCTTCACTTTCACTTTGTTTAAATACTATCAGTCTTCAGTTTCACTGTTTTCACAGTTTTGGTCATACCTTTCACTGTTTGTTTGAACACTTCTGGTCTTCAGTTCAACTGTCTGTTTGAACATTGTTGGTATTCAATTTCGTTGACTTTTAACACTGATGGACTTAATTTTCATTCCCTGTTTCAACACTATTGCTTTTCACTTTCACTGACCATTTCAACACTATTGGTCTTCACCTTCACTGTCTGTTTCTACGTTGTCGGTCTTCACCTTTACTGTTTTAACACTATTTGTCTGCAGTTTTCACTGGCTGATTCAAACTGTTGGTATTTTATTTCACTATCTGTTTTAATAGTACTGGTCTTCAGTTTTACTGTCTGTTTCTACACTGTTGGTCTTCAGCTTCTCTGACTCTTTAACACTGTTCGTTCTCAATTTCACTGACTATCTCAACACTGTTAGTCTTCAAATTCAACGTCTGCTACAACACTCTTTTAATGTCTCTTTTAATACTTTGTGTTCAGTTTCACTGTCTGTTTTTACACTGTTGGTCTCAATTTCCACTGACTCTTATCACACTGTTGGTCTTCACTTTCACTTCCATTTCAAAACTATTGGAGTTGACTTCCACTGACTGTTTTCACACTGTTGGTCTTCACTTTCATTGGCTATTTCAACACTGTTGGTCATCAAGTTTATTATCTGTTTCAACACTATTGGTCTTCACTTTTTACTGATTGTTTTAACACTATTGGCCTTCAACTTCACTGTTTCAACACTAATTGTCTGCAGTTTCACTGGCTGATTCAACACTGTTGGTATTGAATTTCACTGTCTATTTTAATTTACAAATATTTTAATCATGATTTTAAGTACATATTTTAAGGGATTTTTAATAAAGCGCGAAGGAAGTTGTAACAATGTGATAAAAACGAAGTAAGAATGTCGTCGGTATTTGGGTAATACAAGTTCATATCCTGGAGGGTCAGGATCTCTACAACCTCTTCCTCCTGCCTGTACTTATTAATATTTTTTTTGGGCTGTGAACTAAATTTTTATTTGTTCCTTTTCAGGACAATGTCCATGTATTTTGGCTCGTATACAGTTTTATTCTATTAGCAGAATGTCAAGTTTGCTGGTGGCATTTTTTTTTATTAGATAAATAAGTAAACTAAGAATATTTTTTTATTATTTTTTTAACTTTATATATATATATATATATAATTTTATTTATTATTTTTATTATTATTATTTATTTTTATATTTGAAATACAAATTAACTGGGGAGAGATGTTCAGGACTAGCTTCATTATGTATGAGGTACAGGTCTAGTTCGCACATTAATTCGTTTTTCATCCAATTCTTATTAAAGTACATTATTGTAATATGTAGGAGTTTATCTGGTATGGTTGGTATGTTCGAGTATTTGTGAATGAATTGAGATGATATTGTTCTTGGAACTCTGTATGCTGTTGTGAGGAGTGTGTTTTGGATTGTTTGTAGTTTGATTTTAATTATTTTATTGCTTACAGTTATCCATGCTGGAGCTGCATAGTCTATTACGGGTCTGATATATGTTTTATAGATTTTTAGTATGTTATCTGTAGATGCTCCACTGTTTTCACCAGTTAGACTCCTAGCATAATTAGTTCTTCGCCAAATTTTGTTTTAATTTCGTTGACATGATTGATCCAAGTTAGTTTTGAATCATAGGTCAGACTTAAAAAATTTTGCTGTTGGAGCAGTCTGGAGTAAAGTGCCGTTCATATATAGTTCTGGCTGTTGTTTTTTGTGTTTGGTCGATTTCGTAAAGACTACTAGTTGTGTTTTTTGCTGTGTTTATTTTGATTCTATATTTTGACAGTATTCACTTATTCTATTTAGTTGTGGTTGTATGTTCGTGGCTGCTATCGTGGGTGTTGCGGCACTTTTCCAGACTGCCACATCATCTGTGAACTGTGAAGAGAATCCATGATTTGGATCCCTCATTGGCATATTGTTTACATACATGATGAAGAGTATAGGGCTAACCACCCCTCCCTGAGGGACACCAGCTTGTGGAGTAAAGTATTTGGAAAAAGTTCCTTCAACATTTACTCTACATTTTCTGTTTTCCAAAAAGTTTGATAACCAGCGAATAATTCCTCTCGGTAGTTCCATCTCATTCATTCGGAACCTTTGACCATCGTGCCAAACTGTGTCGAATGCTTTCTCGATATCGAGGAAGCAAGCAACTGTACATTCTTTTTTGTTGAAGCTATCTATTATGGTTTCTGTTAATCTGATTAGGTGGTCTGTCATTTGTCTTAATTTTCTGAATCCATTTTGTTCTTTTGGTAATTTTGATGTTATCTCCAAGAATGTGGAGAGCCTATTACTGATTATTCTTTCAAGAATTTTGCCTACACAGCTGGTCAGGCTGATTGGTCGGTAGCTATTAGGTTTATTCGCTGGCTTTTCTTCCTTATGGAACATTAATATATTTGCAAGCTTCCAAGAAACTGGGATGTATCCTGAGGATAGAGAAATGGTTAAAAAGTGAATTTAGGTGGTCAAACAATTTCGGAGTGCCCTTTGTAGGAGGATAGCTTGTATTTCGTCTTCACCTGGTGCTTTGTTTTTTATTGCTTCTAGTAGTTCCTGAAGGGATATTTCATGTGTTAGTAATGTGCTTGCATAATCTGTATCGGAGCTTGTATTTGTGTCAGTTATGTTTTCTGGAAAAATTGGTTTAAATATATGTTTATTGTTTACCATGTGATTTATGACTTTATTGTAAAAATACGTATTCATGTCTGGATCAGTGTGAGTTTTAAATGGATTTTGGAGTTGATTTTTGAAAGCTTCGGCTATTTCTTTGTTTGTGTGTGCTATAGTGTTATTATGTTCGAGTGGGGGGAAAAAACGAAGTAATAACTTAGAGTTTGTTTGTTTTGAATTTCACGCTAAGCTACTCGAGGTCTATACGCTCATCGCCCCAACTCTAGCAGTGTGAGACAAGAGAGAAGGCAACCCTGTCATCACTCTCCGCCAACTCTTGGGCCTCTCTTTTACCAACAAATAATGAGATTGATCGTCATCTTATAACTCCCCCACGGCTGAAAGGGCAAGCATGTTTGGTGCGACAGGGATTCGAAACCGCGACCCTCATATTTCGAGTCAAACGCCTTAACCACCTGGCCATGCCAGGCCACGGAGTTAGAGTAAGACTTAAGAGAATTTAAATTAGTTTGGCCCAGAATATCAGTGGGAATGATACTATATTAACAACAATTTGAGTAAATGAATAACATATATTGCATACAATATTTACAGGGCCATTTTTCTAATGTTTTATTATTTTAATTTTGTTAGTTGAGTATTTGTAATTAAACCAAGAATTATGTTCTTGCATCATGCTTGAGGTCCAACAAATCGCTAAATATTTCATACTAAATATTTTTACTGACAGTATAAAAATGTTTGATACTTAGAAGTTTTTACAATGTTAATAAGTGTTTATTTTCTTACTTATTTATAATATTGTTTGTGAGGTTTATGCAATTTTTAAAGGCATTCACTGTTGATGTTCATCATTTTAATGTTTTTGCGTCATTCTGCATGAAACTTAATTATTGTATTAGTTGGAAGAGTTCCAGAAGTGAATAAAAATTGAATTAAGTTGGAAGAAGAGTATGGTATAAAGTATACGTCATTTGATTAGAATACCCATTATAATTTGTTTTAAGTTTATCAGTGTCTTATTTTGGGATATTTGATATTTATATGTATTAAAAGCTAGTTTGTATACTTCCAGGGGAACTGTATAGGCCTAAATGGAGAAACCTTGATAGTTATGCAAGTTATACCTTTTTCTTACATTAATGATGCATTTGTAAAGGCAGAAATGGAATATCAGTAATCATAGAGATAACGTGTGCATTATTTTGTTATAATTGAAAAACAATTTAAGTTTAAAAAATGCTGCATTAACTGAAAATATCCCAGGGTACAAGCTACAGTGTGGGATCATAATATGTACCCTAGGGTTTTGAGGTGACTGAAGAAATAGTACCCACACTGCAACCTCCAATCACCAGTCTCATATAAGAAATAGAGTAGCAACAGATATAGAAATAGAAGTTAGGACAGTGAGACGTAGGTGCTCAAGCCCACATCTTCCTACATGTGAAAACAATGTGGGACATGTTTTTACACATAAAAACTACACACATGATTTATAAAATACAATGCAACAACTGTCATGACTTCTATATTGGGGAAACAAGCAGAAAAATGGAAACTAGATTCAAAGAACATAAAAAAAACTATCTTCGACGCGTTTTCAAATACGACAAATGTCATAAACACATTATCATAGGAGACTTCCAGATGCTAAGTAGGAAAACAAATACAAAATCAAAGAAGCCCTACATATACAATATACAATAGATATAGAATTAGAAATTAGGAGAGAGGTGTGGGTGCTCAAGTTTACAACTTTATACATGTTTTTGGGTTTTTACAAACAAGTATAATTAGTCAGAGGTTTAGGTTTGCCGTTTTAATGGAGTCCTTCCTTCTGATTTTACACATTTCACTATTTCACTTCAATAAAACGTATTTGTTTTCACTAATACATATTAACAATTGTGATAAAATACTGACAGAAACAGGTTACAACTTCATGTTGCGTAACAAAAGTTATTAGTGTAAAATGTTTTATAAATTCAAAAAAAAAAAGAAAATCAAACAAATTCAAGTATTTGGAAAGACTTGAGACCTACTAGACCGACAGCTCTGATGATAAAGTGATGCTTTTGAGAAAGTATTTAAAAGGTTTAATGAATGAACATGAATTTGGAAAATGTTGTTCACTGATAAGATCAACAGTAGAGTTGTTTTATGGAGGATTAGATACTTGTTCTGCAAATATTAAGGCTAATTTAGACACCTTTACTATTTTTTCTTATAAGAGCAAAGAAAATTAGCTTATTAAAATATGTCCTACGATTTCAAAAAATTAAGAATGGGTTTTATGGTGAATCATACCATCTCAGTACATGCATCGTAAGTATGGTCTTTCACTGTTTTATTTTATGTTTAAGAATTAAGAGGATTTCTTAAACTTTCAGTATCTATGGATAAACCTACGCTACATCATATGTATGAACAAATTGCATTATTAAGGCACTTGTCTCAGTTTGTGATGACAGTATTGTTTGTTTATTTAATATAACCTTCCTGTGTATACAAATAATTTGTGGTCTACACAGAAATGACTTGAAGTTTCCCTCTTCATGTTATTGTAGCATGTATTGTAGTACCACTTGCATGCTAAACAACTGAGAGAACTGTTTAGAACTGGAAAATTTAATTGGTTACCTTCAGGCAGTATTTACATTGATTAGTTTGTGCAGTTTAATCAAGACTATGACTTAATCAGTTGTCACAATAATAATAAACTAATTGCAAATAGAGATAACAATTTTCTCTATTTTTGGTTATTTTATTTATCCAAGTAATAAAAATGTTACTTTGTTTGTTTCTGAGCACAAAACTGCATACCTGACAAATTAAATCATGAACATCAGCAAAGATGCCAACCATTATGATTTGTACGTAATCATTACGATTTTGGTGTATACATTACAACTATATGCTCATACAGACAAATATTACAACTTATTGGAACTCCCAAATTATTATATATTATTTTGGCCAATACAATAAAGTGATAAATTGTTCCCCAGGACTTGAAAGGGGTGAAAAGAAAATTTCTAGTAAAATACAAATAAATTTTGATAAGAAGTAAAAGACATAGTCCAAATGGCTACTTGCAATAATCATGTTTGCTTGAAATAATAAAGAAATATTTGTATCTCTGACGTCTACCAATAGTTTAAGTGCAGTGCTTCTCCTACTGGGTACGTGGGGGAATCCATAGTGATGTCATCAGTGCTTGTCAGCCAATCAGAGCTCGTGTCGATGGGTATTTATCATTTTCTAAGTGGCAAAGAAACACCAATGCGATGGTTCACATGTTGGAAAAAAAGAGGCCTCGTTCACCAGGTTGTCTTGTTTCTGATAAATCTAAAAGGACTGAAACTGTGGAAGGGTTCTGTCTACAATCATTATACTCAGTCATTTGAAATAGTTGGCATCTCTGTATCAGATAGTATAAAACTTTTAATTATAAATATAATTTAATGTCTAGTTTATTAACATTCATGGATAATAAAGCTCATTGATCTTTTTAATGCCATTTAAGTTTTTTTAATATATACATTAAACATTTTTAATGTAGCTCCCTTATGAAAATCACAGTATATGTAATTTGATTTGAAATTAGAAACTGGCTGTAAAATTAAATAATCTGAAACCAGGACTGGAAAGGCAAACTTCAGGTGAGTAATGCTGCTGTTTGAACTACCCATTAGTTATCCTGGCTATAATTTTGCTACACTTCTTTAAAACTCTTGTTACTTTCCTTTTGAAGATGGCCATAATGTCAAATAATTGGAACAGGACTAGAAAAGGCCAACTTCAGGTGGTTTTGGTACTTACCTCTTTGTCCTCCTGGTGAGTTATGATAATTACAGTTGTGCTACAGAAAGTCCTTTACAACTTGAATCACTGTAGTATTTCTCTTAATGTTGTAGATTTGGTGTAAACTTTGGTTTTATGCTATTTATGTGTTGTTTTTTTAAACATTATTTTGTTTTACCTTGATTTCCTTTTATGAATTTTATTAAATTTTCTTTTAACTTTTTACTGGATGTTTGACATAGATAGCCTAACTGCTTTGTGCTATAACACACTAAATCAACCAACCAACCAATCTCTCAGAAACACTGACGAGACTCCCTTGCTAGTTGTGATAGATTGTCCATATCAACAAACATATTACCACTGTGAATATTTTCTTGTGTAATATTTTCTTTGTTACGGTACCTCAAAAGTATACAAATGTCTAGATTTTCTCTTAGAAGCACCTTGCATCATGGAATCGTGTTTAGATGTTAGCTTCAAAACTGGTACTTACACTATGAGTATCAACAGCATTTTTCTACCAAGTGATTCTCTTGTGCTGCTACTAATCTTATTAGTCTCTCTTTTTTTCAGTTGCTTGTTTCTTGTGTATCTGTTGCCATGAAACTTCCTGGTTTCTGATTTGTGAGGACCATGCTTCATGTCCAAATTAAAATATTCAGGAATTACAAGGGTAATAAACATTTTTGTTAGACTACATGAATAAGTAAAGTATTTTCTTTGTTTAACACATAGAGTTTAACATTTTGATTGACTCATCAATAAAAGGTTATTGATACAGTCCATTGAAAGGAAGTGGTAATAAGAAAATCTGCATTTTGATAATAAGGAGGAATTACAGACAAACTGGGTAAAATTATTAACAAAAATGGATAAAAACAATTGTGGATCACACTGCCATGAACATGGAATGTAAATAGGGCATTTAAATAGAAAATCGTTTAGCTTTCATACTTTTTAGGGTTTACAGTGGTTCTCAGAGATTTTGATAAGACATTGAAAATCTAGGGGCTAAGAATTCAAAATATGCAAAACATTAATTGCGATATTTTTTGATATTGAAAGGAAACATGCTTCCACAAAATAAAGAACAGGGGATTCTGGGTGTGACTGATCTGATCATTTACTGATTCGGCTCCTAAGGTGCCTTTCAAGATGATAATTTCAGTTAGAGTTACTCTGGTAGAAATTATTTTTACAATACTTTCTTTCTGAACTGTAGTTGACTGGTGGAAAGTACCAAAATATTTAGAGTTGTATCACTTCACTTACATTTCTTAGTTAACCACAAAACAAATATTTGGCTGCTAATATAGGTACTTTTCTAAAACTCCTTTAAAATCTTCAAAACCTTTTATGACAGTAGCTTCATTTTAACTTTATTTATTTGTTATAAGTATATAAATCTGAATTTGTTTCTGTTGATATGCATGTGTAAGTAATCACTCAATTATAAAATTTAAACACATTTTAAGGGTGTTTCGTGTGGATATAATTACTGGAACCTTCTTTGTCATAAAAACTTTTGTTCTTGAGAGTGATTGCATGAGAGATTGAAATGTTGTACTTGTTTTTAAAATATTCCTTCTTACTATGAAAGGTGTAACTTTCAATAATTTTACAGCAGTGAGTACTTATCACATTTTCAAACAGTTATCCATTTTTATGCACTTGTTAAGAGCAGAATGACTTTATAACACCCCTCTGTCAAAAGTTTGAATTAGTTATCTACGTTTTTGCACTTGTTAACAGATTTCTTAGAATTCTTACACCACTACCAGCAGCACAGTGTGTGGACTTTTAATGCTAGAAAATTGGTTCTGTGTTCTGATACATGGTGGGTAAAGCAGAGGTAGCTCATTGTGTATATTTGTGCTTAATTACAGAAACATAAATACTTAGAACTCAACAAAACATTTAGTTTCTGAACAGAATTTTAAAAAATTATACAACAAACATTATTGAAACACAAATTAAATTTTTATTTTCTTATTCATATTTGAATGTAGTGGGCAGACATCTATATTCCCAAATAATATTATCCTACTAGTAAAATGTGTAAAATTTGAAATATTCAGAGATGACTTTTCAAGTCATAGTGTTAAACTGATGACATTTGAATTCATGTTTTGAAACTTGCTTACAAAACTTCCTTATAAACAAATGTTTCAATATTTGTGTATAGTAAGAGATATGATATCAGCTTGGTGAATAAGTATGACTTGTATAGAGATTTCTAAAGCTAACTGTCATAGAAAATTGGCTCAGCTCAATGGAAACCTAACTGACAGCTGTCTGTTGTTTTCAAGTAATGTTATTATAAGGTTGATAGTGTTGTTACATTTATTAAACAACAACAAAATAAAAATCAAACTTCTTTAAAGCCTCTGTTTGTATGTAATTTTCCTTTAAGTATTGTATAAGAAAGATTTAATACCAAACTTAAAATACTGAGTAACGATGTGTTCTTGTGAACAAATTTTGTACTGTGTTTTTTTGTGTAAGTATTAAAATTGATGTGTGGGTTAAAGATAAAAAAGTAGTTATATTTTAGTGTCTTTATTTTTCTTTCAGGTAAATAAAAAGTATTACATTTGTTCAGAAAGTGAGATAGAAAAATAACACTTTCATTTAATATATATTAATTAGAGCATAACCTACTATTTTGTAACTTTGATCTTCATCTACATATTCAGAGTAAATCAATGGATCATTGTGATATAATTTTTGAGCAACAAAATCTTTGAAAATGTAGAATAACTTTTTATAAACAAGTACTTGTGTTGAGCTGCACCTCATGTTTAAATGTTCTAATGCTGTGTTTTTATCACCCAGATAAACCATGATTCTAGCCTATCTAAAAGTTTACATTGGATAATACACTCCTTTCTTACATGTGGTAAAGCAGAATTTTGTATTATATCAGTGGTGTTGTCCCATGACACAAACAGAAACAAGCTTCAACAAGCTGGGCATTGTCTATGTGAATTGAACCATCTGCCAAGATTCTGTGATTTTGAATGTGTGAGGACACTCTTGTAAGTGGAAAGTAGGTTAATTTCTATAGTATTTAGTATCTGCTTAGTTTCATGTAACTTTAAAAAGTTTAAACATTTCAAGTAACTTGTCATTCAGTTTGTTGAAAAAATGTTTGGTACCATTCAGCAATTTAACCAGCATTTATTTATTATCATGTTAAGGTAATTAAAAAGCAACACTAACCAAAATGAATAGTGATATATATATATGTATATAAATGGACAAAAATTTCAATGTTAGTGACTAACTCTGACTTATTTATTGAGTCTTGGAATTTAAATTGTATTTATTAATAATTAAGTAAAGCAGGTGAATGTAATTTGCTTCAGTTTAAATTATCTAAGTTTTGAATAAGGCTTAACAGAAACTAAGAATGTGTTTCTACAGGTATTTTTGTTTCTGTTGATATGCATGTGTAAGTAACCACTCAATTATACAAATTAAGCACATCTCAAGGGTGTTGAATGTTGATAAACAACCTTCTTTACCATTACCCCTCGGTGTGGATTCCCGTACGTGGTGAGGGGACCTTGCAGGGAAGGTTCTGTTCTTTCAGTTTACCTCCTCTGGGATCTAAACATCCACCCACATGTTTGCTGTGCGTGAAAACTCGTGAACGGGAGGAGAGGATCCTGGTAGTTGATGGGTTCAACCCTAACACACCACATTGGCATTGAATTCCTGTAGTCGGGTGGCCTTGGATCAGTCAACTGGTCCACTCAGGCTAGGGTCAACCAAGTATCAGTGTTTCATGTTCTCAACAGGTGTTGTGAACATTATGTCTTATGCTTGGGTTTGGGTATAATGCTCATGAAACCGTGGCATTATTGCAGTGTCCTTGTTTGATATTGTATTGTATTCCCATGGTGGTGGGGTCAGTGGGCACCAAAATTTCCCTTTCTTTATTGTGGATACTCCAATTAAAAAATCTGAATAAGATAGTAAAAAAACAGTCGAAATGTAATTTAACTCGTCTTGAAGAATCTGAGCAGCAATCTTCACCATTCTTACCACCTGTTGTACCTCATTTTCTTATGTTGTATTCACTTTCAAACAAACATTTAGGGCAAATGTCCCCTTTTTTATTCAGAAGGGACTGGAGGGACTTGTTGGCTATCCAAAGTAAGTAAAGAAGCTTCTATCTGGTGATGTATTGGTGCAAACATCGACATCTCAACACAGTAAACTCCTCTTGCATTCAAAGGCAATTGAGCACATACCTATTGAGGTTACACCTCATGCAACTTCGAATTCATCATGAGGAGTTACTGTTGAGAGATGTTTGAAGAACATCCCCTAATCAGAAATTCTTACTGGTTTCTCCACCCAAGGCGTTTCTGCAGTGAAGTGTATATCCACTTGCAAAGATGGAATTATTGTGCCGACCAGTGTCTTCATTTTCGCATTTATGTCACCACGTCCGCTTGCCATCGTCAAAGCAGATTATCTTGTCAGTCATTGTCGAACGGAAAACAAACTATGATGTGAGAAGTGAAAGTAAGAAGCACAACGCTTGTTGGACAGGAACCTGAGACATTCACCAATTTTTTTTATATTAATATAAAAAAGGATAAAAATAAAGAAAATGAGATTTCAAAACGATAAAATGACATATTCCACTTTCAATATTTTATAAGCAATATTTCAAAACCTTAAATAAACTATGCAATGAAGATTCATTTATTTGTTGTGCTCGATTATTCGTAAGTTACCTGAACGACTTCTTTTTATTCTTTCTAATACTTTTGTCTTACGGTCCTTCTTTGTTTGCTTCGGTTTTACGTGGGAAGACGTTTCGTCTATACACTCTCGCCATATACGTACCGACTGAGTACATTTATTGATAAAGGCATGTAGTCGATACTTGTGAGTGGGAAAGAAAAAACACAGATATAATCTTTAGTTTTAATTTGTTTTCAATTGAAAGAAAATATTATTCTATCCTTCTTCAAGCCATTTGTTAAACATCACAACAAAATTATACAAATTCCCGCAGTAAATATTCTTGCACGACAAGCTTCAATTGTGCGAACACATCATGTGCGTGCTTTCCACAATATCGAGATACTACGTAGGGTACAGAAGTTTAATAAGTTTTATGATAATAATTCTTCAACCATACTAATTCTTATAGAGTGAAGTGAATTTTGAACGCTGAAGAAGCTCAAAGCTTATTCAATAAATATTAAATTGTGAAGATGAAACCAAAGAGAAGTTATTGTTTCTAATTATTGAAGTTCTTCAAGAATTTAATACACAAGACGTGTAAACTTTGGTTTGAACTTAGAAATGATTTTCATGTTACGACAACATAAATATTAAAAGAGAGCCCATAGTGAAACCGAACTAGAGCTGTTTTAAAGGCCACTTTTAGCCGATAAAATTATCAAAAAATGCTGGGTGTGAAATTGCTTTTCCTGTGTTTATTAAAGGGCTATCTTCGTTTATCATCCATTATTTTGAAGTAACAAGTGAATACGTGTTGTCACTTTTGCCATATCTGTGGCTACATTGATGGAAAAGTGACACTTGAAACGCTTCGATGGCTTAAAGGATTAGTATGTTCGTTCAAGAGATTCAGAATCTGATATTTAGAAATATTAGCAATCAAATCACGACGATCAAATCATATAATTCTTTAGAACTTTTTCGCATTACTATTTTTGTGCTCATTATAATATCACTTGTAGAGAAAGTCTCATTTAATGATTACTTTTTCTTCACCTTCTCCATCTATGTCGTTTTTGTAAAAATCCATTGACTTTTACAAAGCAATGTTCTGGAAAGGACTTTTTCGCCGCTATGTTTGGTAAAATACAATATTTGAATGTCTAATAATAATGTTAACCCTAACCTAACCTTTAAAGCGTATTTGTGTAAAATTAAAATATGTATGAGGTTATGAACATTATAATTTCATCTAAAGATGATAATAAATTGTGAAGCAAGAGTTATTTATCGAATAATACGTTTTGTTATTCTAATTGCGAGCATTATATCGCCTTACGTCGTACCCTGACTGATAGACTTCGATATTAATTAACAGAACTGAACGTATGAAAGCCTTAGGAATTAACTGTGTACCTCATACCAAACCCACACTGGGCTATTTGAAGTGCGCACCGTTGAGAATCAAACCCTACCTTTTGGCATTGTAAGTCCGTAAATCTGACTCTGTCTCTCAAGGAGATAATGGGTGAAAAACGTTTATTTTGTGTTTCAACTACATTTATAGTGTAATATAAATGTATAGTATGTTATATACATGTTGAAAACTATTTTTAAAGTATTAGTAAACCCAGCATGGCGATATGGGTTAATGCGTTCGATTCGTAATCTGTGGGTCGCGGATTCGAATCCCCGTCGCACTAAACATGCTCGCCTTTTCAGCCACGGGGGCGTTATTATGTGACGGTCAATCCCATTATTTGTTAATTAAATAGTAGCCCAATAGTTGGCAGTGGATGGTGATGACTAGCTGCCTTTCCTCTAGTATTACACTGCAAAATTAGTGATGTTTAGCGCAGATTGCCCTCGAGTAGCTTTGCGCGAAATTAGAAAGTAAATGTCAGAATGGTTTTGTCTTGGGAGAACTTTTCATCAACAATAAAACAGGATTACGAAAGTTTAATAGCTTTTTTAGAAGATCGAACTCTAATTGAACCAGGCAAAATTTTGTATGAGAAATTGGACTAGAATTTTTCCCGTTTAAAGCTTCCATTAAAGCAACTCATTTTCTATATGATGAACTAACGATATTATAGTTAAAAAGACAAAGAACAGAATCTGTTAACTGGAGTATTTGTGATTACGGTGTGAAGAAATTACTAATTTTCTTGTTTGTTAGTTTGTTTAACAAATGAATTTGTCCCCACTAGTACAGCGGTAAGTCTACGGATTTACAACGCTAAAATCAACGATTCGATTCCACTTGGTGGGCTCAGAAGATGACCCGATGTGGCTTTTCTATAAGAAAACACACACACAAACAAACAGATTTAAACTCTAAACTAATGTGTTTTGTTTTTTAAGAAAACTCTATTGGATTTTAAGGTAATTTCATCAAACTCTGTTCTTTTGTTAAAACGATAACTTAAAAAACTTTGTTGCCATAATGGTAGAGTTCGAACCCAAATAAGAATGTCCTAATGTCCTTTATCAATAGGACATGATTTATACTTGTCTTGTTGAAGACGTTTTTTTTTGTTTTTGTTTGTAGTTATGAACATAGTTATACAAAAGGGTGGCACGGCATGGCCATGCGATTAGGACGTTCGATTTAGGGTCGTGGGTTCAAATCCCTGTTACGTCAAACATGTTAGCCCTTTTAGTTGTAAGTCGTTATAATATGACGGGGAATTCCACTATTCGTTGGTTAAATAGTAAATCAAGAGCTTGTGGTGGGTTGTGATGCCTAGCTGCCTTCCCTCTAGCTTTACACTGCCAAATTAGGGAATGATAGCGCAGATAGCCCTTGTGTAACTTTGCGCAAAATTAAAAAACAAAAAAGACTATTTGTATTCTCTCCGTCTCGGATATCTCAAGCCAGTTTTAAGCGTTGTAAGTCTTCAGACATACCGTTATGCCACTGAGGACATCGTTTGAAATATTATTCCCCAGTAAATAAACTAAAGAAAGGGTAACATAAATGTTGTTTGATAAATAATAAAGACATCGCTATATTTTGGGTTTCGTATAAAAATGCTAGCTTTCTGTGGTTTTCAAAATGTTTTATTCGTTTTGAAAGTGGCTCTTGACAAGGGCCCTTTCAAGTACAGCGGTAAGCCTACGGATTTACAACGCTATAATCAGGGGTTCCATTATCCTCGGTGGGCTTAGTAGATAGCCCGATGTGGCTTTGCTATAAGGAAACACACAACACACACTTTTAAGTTTTTTTTTTTTTAAAAGATAATTAATAATGTTCATATATATCAGAATATAAAATTACTTCTTACTTATAATAAAAATATTGCTCCAATCTTAATAGAATGTTTCTTCACTTTGTCAATAAGTTATACATTTAAAAATGAAACTATAAAAGATGTCAGTAATGGGGCCGCTATAAAATTACTATATACTTATTTCCATGTGATTAGATATTTCGATAGCAAACCAGACTCGTGATGCATGCAAAATATGGAACTGTTATTTACGTTTATTCTTTGATTGTATCTTTAAAAAGGCGTAGCTGTTTTGCACGTAACTGCCCAGCTATCATGATCCAGTCCTATGTATATTATATTTATTTTGAAAGGAAGGTATATATACCTAGTTTTAAGAATTACAGGCTTTCCTTTCCTTATTTTACATGTTGTTGATTGGTTCGCAGGTTTTAGCTGATAATCATTAAGTCTGGTATCACAAGACTCTGAGTAAATCTGGTTCTCCCACGGCGTACATGAGTTTAACAGATTTATCAATCACTAGTGTCCCGATAAGATATTTATGTTATCAGATAGATTACAGTATAATATCTTTATTTTTTTAAAACTCGTGCTACTTGTTTATTTTTATTCTTCCTATTAATTTGCTTGGCATTTGTTTCGTTACTAAACAAGCATCGTTGTTCTTATGCAAGTATTTATTTGTTCGTTTTTTTTTTAATTTCGCGCGAAGCTATAAGGGGGCTATCTGCGCTATCCGCCCCTAATTTAGAAGTGTAAGACTAGAGGAAAGGCAGCTAGTCATCACTACCCACCACCAACTCTTGGGCTACTCTTTTATCAGAGAATAATGGGATTGAGCGTCACCTGATAACGCCCTCGCGGCTGAAAGAGTGAGCAAATCTGGTGTGACGGGACTTCGAACCCGCGACCTTCTGATTACGAGTCGAATGCCTTAACTACCTGACCATATGGAATTAACTCGTGTATTCAAGGTATATTTCATGTTATTTCTAAGTTAGGTTGATTTACAAAAGCTAAAGTATCTAAATAAATTGAATAAATATTGAATAATATAACATGTAAAGTATTGCAATTTATTATTTAGTTTTCTCTGCAAAGTTTGTGATTCATTCAGTCTATCTCAAGCCAGCAACTGATAGCGGTGTTTAGAAACAAAATAAGAAGGATCCAAGTCTGTATTGATGACAACGATGGTCACTTTCAACATTGTTTATAATTGTCATTCATATTTACCTCCTGTATTCTATATTGAAACATGTCTGTTAATAAATACATAAGTGCACAGTGACTTTCCGAACACCCTGTATAAACCATGAAAAAAAAACAAACAAATACGGGAACAGAGTTGCTTCTCAAACTCTTCCATTTATTTTAAAAGTTTACCAGATTTTTTACTACACTTGAATAAGGAATATGTATGTATGAATGCAATCAATAAATATGTATTTGTTCTCTTGAATAAGCTATGGCAGATAAATACATAAAGTATTTGAAACCGGTGTAAACCAATTATTAACAAAACTATGTTATAATGGTTACATTTATAAAAAAATTAAAGAGAAAATCAACATAAAGAGAAGTGACGTTCTTTTCAATACGCGTAAAAGCAGCTGAGAAGAAAATACGTTTAAGAGTAAAAGTGAATTTTAACGAGAAGAATTAACACTGGTTATACGTATCATTATAAAAAATAAAATAACATAAAACCTTTCTGTGAATTGTGTGTTCGATACTTCTTACGTTTAGAAAGGATAGATTGGTGGTCGCAATTAAAACGGTAACCAGATTGTAATTATATCAATGGGTTAAAAGAATCCTCTCAAATACTTTGTTTAAATTCTTAGGTAGAACATTGAACACGGAATTAAAGATTCTAAGCTTTCATAAAAATTAACAGTATTAGAAGTCAAGTACATATTAAAATAGGGAACACGATAAAGTTAATGTGCATTAGGTGTTGAAATAAATGCACGAAAATGACAGAAATATTGAACTATTTTTCTTTCCATAAAGAATTTAATTTCATGCACTCTTCAGCATATACTCAAATGAAAATGATCAGGAATTACAAGTTTTTAAAGAAAAAACAAAATCTGTTATTTTAATCAGAACAATGTAGTTTGTCTTCGAATAACTGATTTCAGTATTAAACCGTTAAAAACTTGAATAAATCGAATTTAAATCTGTGGCTTGAAAAACCAAAACACACATTAAAACAGTAATAATAGAGATAACCATAAAAGAGTGACAAAAGAACTGATTATAAATAAACATATAAGACAGATTATAATAGTTTTAAGAAATAAACGTTTTAATGCCCTAAGATACTCTAACATATAAAATCTTAACTTTAGTAGTACATCGTACAACACCGCGGTTTACAGGGACAGTGAGCATTTGAACCCGTAACAAAGTATTCAAATAAGTTACCAGCTATGTATAAATAATTTGAACCCGTAACAAAGTATTCAAATAAGTTACTAGCTATGTATAAATAACAGTGAAACGTCATCCAGCCATACCATATACAGCATCACGTACGTTGAGTGTCTACATCGCTTCCGCAATGTGTAAACTTTTTTACAAAAATTAGAAACTTTATCCACATTAATTAGATTTGTTTCAACTGCAAAAAACATGAGTTTTCAGCATAATTTGTTGACGTGAATTTTTTTTTTATTTTTGCGCTCATTAATATGTGTGTGTGTTAAAAATTTTCGACTGTGGTTCCTAAATAATCAGTATTTTTAAATTCTTCTTTGAAATGACAAGAGATTTTGTAAGGAATCAGTGTTGTTAATGTTTTCTATAGAACAACAAAGGTTACCTAAAGAATCAGTATTGTTAACTTTCTCTATGGAATTACAAAAAGATTTTACAAGGAATTAATATTGTTAAGTTTTTCTATAAGACAAAAAAATGTTTTCTCGGAATCAGAATTGTTAACCTTCGCGAATCAGTATTGTTAACTTTTTCTACAGAATGACAAACGATTTACCTAAGGAATCGGTATCTTAACTTTTTCTATGGAACAACAAAAATATTTCCTAAGAAATCACTATTGTTAGCTTTTTCTATGAGACAAAAATCTTTATCAGGGAATCGGTATTGTTAACTTTTTCTATGGAACAACAAATAGGTTTCCTGAGGAATCAGTATTGTTAACTTTCCCTGTTGAATGACAAAGTGTTTTCTGAGAAATCGGTATTGTTAACCTTTTTTATGGAACATCAAAAAAGATTTTCCACGGGATCAGTGTTGTTAACTTTCTCTATGGAACAACAAAGAGGTTTCCTTGGGAACTAGTATTGTTAACTTTTCTACGAAATAAAGTGTTTATTGTTAAGTTTTCTGCAAAGCAGCAAACATAGTACCAAAGAATTATTAAGTTTAATATAAAACAAAGTACTTTTAAAGGACCAGAATTGTCAGCTCATTGTACTTTAGTATCGCAGTTTTGAATGATGAAAAAAGTAACTATTCATATAAAATTTAAAAAGTATGAATCAAACTTTAGCTGATTTTTAAGCTCTTATTTAAGTGATTCGTTTAGATGAAACACTGGGATCTCTGTTCTTGTTATTAACAAAAGACCCACGGAGTCAATTCACTATAAACATGTTAATCTTCTGCTTATTTTGAAGTTCATCTTCAGGAACGAGATTTGATTACAGAACTTTTGATTCATCTTCATATCCAACTCATCATCTTAAATATTGAATATTAAAAATTGAAATATCTTAATGCACAAATTCAACGGTATATATACATATGTAACAGTTACTTCACTTATGCAACAATAATGTGGAAATAAAATATTGTGATGCAAGATGAAATCAACCATCACTGAAAGTATCACAGGCACTCTGACGTAACACGACGTTCATCCATTTCTGACTAATGAAAGTCAGTTCTTCACAGATAACATGCATCAATCAAACTTTTGATGTTTACTTTGACTGTTTTCACACTGTTGGTCTTCTCTTTCACTTCTCTTTCAACACTACTGGTCCCCAGTTTCAATCACTGTTTTCACACTGTTAATTTCACTGGCTGTTTCAATACTTGTTCCTCCATTTCACTGTCAGTTTCAACACAAAGTGTTTTCAATTTCATTCTCTGTTTCAACAGTGTATTCTTCACTTACGATCTGTTCCAACAGTGTTGATCTTAATTTTCACTATAGTTTAACACTGCTGGTGTTCAATTTCAATCATTGTTTTAATAGTGTTGGTTTTCAGTTTCACTGTCTGTTTAAACGTCGTTGGTCTTTAATTTGACTGTCTTTTTCAACAGTATTTGTCTTCACTTTTACTCTACATTGGTGTTCAGTTTCACTGTATTTTTCACACTTTTGATCTTCGCTTCAACTTCTCTTTCAACGGTATTGGTACTGAATTCAACTGTTTTCTCAATACTGGTCTTCACTTTCACTGTCTCTTTCAAAACTGTTGGTTATCAAATTCAATGTCTGTTTCAACACTATTGTTCTTCTGTTTCACTGTGTGTTTCAATACTAATAGTCTTCAATTTAATTTTCAATAGTGTAGTCTTAATTTTCAGTCTGCTTCAACACTGTTGATCTTAACTTTCACTATAATTTAACATTACTGGTCTTCAATTTCACGATATGTGTCAGCAGTGTTGGTCTTCACTTCAACTGCATGTTTCAACATTGTACGCCTTCAATTTTACTAACATTATCATCACTATTGATCTTTGGTTTCACTTACGGTTTTCACAGGGTTGGTCAATCTCACTGTGTTTCAACAGTGTTGCTCTTCACTTTCAATGATTGTTTCAGTTGTGTCGGTCTTCAATTTCACGGTGTTTCAAAACAGTTGTTCTTCACTTGCACTGAATGTTTAAAGAGTGGAGATCTTCAATTTCAGTCAGTTTCAGCAGTGCTGGTTTTTAGTTTCAATGTCCGTTTGTGAACAGTGTTGGTCTTTAACTTGAGTGTGTGTTTCAACTGTGTCTCTTGTAACACAACTGGTTTTCACTTTCAATGACTATTTCAATAAAGTCATCAATTTCACGGTCTGTTTCGGCATTGTTGGTCTTTAACTGAAAGTTTGAAAAGAGTAGTTCTTCAATTTCACTGTCTGCATGAATACTATTGGTTTTCGGTTTCACTGACTATTACTAGTGTTGGTCTTCACTTTACTCACCATTTTAACATTACTCGTCTGCAATTTAATTAAGTTTTTGAAAACAACTGGTCTACAGTTTTACAGTCTTTTTCACAATCTTGGTTTTCACTTTAACTTACATTTCAAGACTATTGGTGTTAACTTCCACTGACTGTTTTCACACTATTGGTCTTCATGTTCGTAGGCTGTTTCAACTCTGTTGGCCTTCAACTTTACTGTCTGTTTCAACATTATAGTTCTTTAGTTTGACTGACTGTTCCAACACTGTTGGTATTCATCTTCACAGTCTATTTTTCCACTATTGGTCTGCAGTTTCACTGGCTGATTTCACACTGGTAATATTCATTTTCAGTAATTGTTTTCAAACTGTTATTCTTCAGATTCACTGTCAGATTCAACACTATTGGTCTTTACTTTCATTTCCATTTCAACACACTTGGTGTTGACTTTCACTGACTGTTTTCATACTGTTGGTCTTCACTTTCATTGGCTGTTTCAACACTGTTAGTATTCAACTTCACAGTCTGTTTTAACAACACTGGTGTGTCGTTTCAACGGCTGTTTAAACACTGTTGGTCTTCCCTTTTACGGCGTTTAAACAATATTGTTCTTTAGTTTGACTGTCTGTTCTCACGCTCATGGTCTTCAATTCCACTAACTCTTTTTAAAATGTTCGTCTTTACTTTCACTTACTTTTCAAAAACTGTTGATCTTCAATTTTACTGACAGATTCAACACAATTGGTCTTCATTTTCACTTCGTTTCAACACTGTTGGTCTTCACTTTCACTGTCTCTTCCAACACTGTTGGTTTTCAATTTCACTGTCTGTTTCAATACTATTGGTGTTGACTATCACTTACTGTTTTCACACTTTTCAACTCAATTGGTCATCAATTTCACAAGGTGTTTCAACACTCTTGGTATTCAACTTCACAGTCCCTTTTAACACTACTGGTCTGCAGTTTCAGTACTGTTGGTCTTCAAGTTTATTGTCTGTTTCAATATTTCTGGTCTACAGTTTTACTGTTAGTTTTTACACTGTTGGTCTTCATTTTCACTCACGCTTCAACACTATTAGTCTTCAGTTTCACTGACTGTGTAAACACCGTTTTCTTAAATTTCACTGTCTGCTTTAACACTATTGGTCTCGAATTTCAATGTCTTCAATTTTACTGTCTGTCTCCACACTGTTGGTTATTACTTTCATTTCTGTTACAACACTATTGATCTCAAATTCCACTGACTCTTTTCACACTGTTGGTCTTCACTTTCACTGTCTCTTCCAACACTGTTGGTTTTCAATTTCACTGTCTGTTTTAATACTATTGGTGTTGACTTTCACTTACTGTTTCACACCGTTGGTCTTCACTTTCATAGGCTGTTTCAACCCTGTTGTTCATCGTGCTTAATGTCTGTTTTAACACTATTTGTCTGCAGTTTCACTGGCTGTTTCAACACTGTTGGTATTCAATTTCACTGTGTTTTAATAGCACTGCTGTTCAGGTTTAGTGTCTGTTTCTATATTATTGATCTTTACTATCACATCTGTTTCAACACTGTTGGTCTTCAGTTTCACTATATGTTTTCACACTTTTGGTCTTCATTTAACTTCTCTTTCAACACTATTGGTCTTGAAATTAAATTCACTGTTTTAACACTAATGGTCTTCAATTCCACTGTCTGTTTAAACACTGTTGGTAATCAATTTCGCTGACGTTTTAATACTAATGGACTTAAATTTCACCCTTTTTTCAACAATATTGGTTTTCACTTTCACGGACTTTTCCAACACTGCTGGTGTTCAATTTCACTGGTGTTTCGTTATATTGGTTTTGATTTTAGAGTCTGTCTGTACTCTCTTGGTCTTACCTTTCACCTCTCTTTCAACATCATTGATGTTCAGTTTTACTGACTGTATCAACACTGTTGGTTTTCAATTTCACTGTCTGCTCAAACACTTAGTAGCTTCAGTTTCACTGTCTGTTTTCACACTGTTGGTTCTCACTTCCACTTGTGTTTCAACACAACTTTATTTCAGTTTCAATGTCTGTTTTCCCGATGTTCGACTTCACTTTCACTAACTGTTCAACACCGTTGGTCTTGAATTTCACTGTATGTTTCAGTACTATTGGTGTTCACTGTTTTTACACTGTACGACTACACTTTTACTGTCTGTTTCAACAATATTGGTCTTCACTTTCAAGGACTCTTTCAGCACTGTTGGTGTTTAATTTGAAATTTTTAATACTATTGGTTTTTAGTTTTACTGTCAGTCTGCACACTGTTTGTCTTCACTTTCACGTCTGTTTCAACATTATTGGTCTTCAATTCCACTAATTGTATCTACACTAATGGTATTCACTATCACTGACTGTTCCAACACTGTTGGTCTTTAGTTTCACTGTCTGTTGTCACACCGTTGGTCTTCTCTTTTACTTCTATTTCAACACTACTGATTTTAACTTCTTCTAACAGTTGTAACACTGTTGGCCTTCAATTTAACTGTGTTATAACACTGTTTTCTTCCATTTCACTGTCTCTTTCAACCCTATTGTTGTTCAATATCAATGTCTGTTTCAACACTGATGGTATTCACATCAATTCTATTTTCACACTATTCCTGCTCACTTCCAATGACTGTTTTCACATTGTTGATCAACACTTTCCCTGTTGTATTGTTGGTCTTCAAATTCACATTCTGTTTCAACTCAACTGGTCATCTGTTTTTTACACGGTGTTTCAACATTACTGGTATTAAATTTAACTGTCAGTTTTAAAATTATTGGTCTGCAGTTTCAATGACTGTTTCAACAGTGTTGGTCTTCAATTTCACTGTCTCCATCATCACTTTTGATGTTTACTTTAACTGACTGTTTTCACACTGTTGGTCTTCTCTTTCACTGGCTGTTTCAATACTTGTTCCTCCATTTCACTGTCAGTTTCAACACAAAGTGTTTTCAATTTCATTCTCTGTTTCAACAGTGTTGATCTTCATTTTTACTATAGCTTAACACTGCTGGTGTTCAATTTCAATCATTATTTCAATAGTGTTGGTTTTCAGTTTCACTGTCTGTTCAAACGGCGTTGGTCTTTAATTTGACTGTCTTTTTCAACACTATTTGTCTTCACTTTTACTCTACATTGGTGTTCAGTTTCACTGTATTTTTCACATTTTTGGTCTTCACTTCAACTTCTCTTTCAACAGTATTGGTCCTGAATTCAACTGTTTTCACAATACTGGTCTTCACTTTCAAAACTGTTGCTAATCAAATTCAATGTCTATTTCAACACTGTTGTTTTTCTGTTTCACTGTGTGTTTCAATACTTTTAGTCTTCAATTTCACTTTCAATAGTGTAGTCTTAATTTTCAGTCTGCTTCAACACTGTTGATCTTAACTTTCACTATAATTTAACTTAATGGTATTCAATTTCACGATATGTGTCAGCAGTATTGGTCTTCACTTCAACTGCATGTTTCAACATTGTACGCCTTCAATTTTACTAACATTATCATCACTATTGATCTTTGGTTTCACTTACGGTTTTCACAGGGTTGGTCAATCTCACTGTGTTTCAACAGTGTTGCTCTTCACTTTCAATGATTGTTTCAGTTGTGTCGGTCTTCAATTTCATGGTGTTTCAAAACAGTTGTTCTTCACTTGCACTGAATGTTTAAAGAGTGGAGATCTTCAATTTCAGTCAGTTTCAGCAGTGCTGGTTTTTAGTTTCAATGTCCGTTTGTGAACAGTGTTGGTCTTTAACTTGACGGTGTGTTTCAACTGTGTCTCTTGTAACACAACTGGTTTTTAGTTTCAATGACTATTTCAATAAAGTCATCAATTTCACGGTCTGTTTCGGCATTGTTGGTCTTTAACTGAAAGTTTGAAAAGAGTAGTTCTTCAATTTCACTGTCTGCATGAATACTATTGGTTTTCGGTTTCACTGACTATTACTAGTGTTGGTCTTCACTTTACTCACCATTTTAACATTACTCGTCTGCAATTTAATTAAGTTTTTGAAAACAACTGGTCTACAGTTTTACAGTCTTTTTCACAATCTTGGTTTTCACTTTAACTTACATTTCAAGACTATTGGTGTTAACTTCCACTGACTGTTTTCACACTATTGGTCTTCATGTTCGTAGGCTGTTTCAACTCTGTTGGCCTTCAACTTTACTGTCTGTTTTAACAACACTGGTGTGTAGTTTCAATGGCTGTTTCAACACTGTTGGTATTCAACTTCACAGTCTCCTATCAATACTGGCGTGTAGTTTCAATGGCTGTTTCAACACTGTTGGTCTTCCCTTTTACAGTGTTTCAGCAATATTGTTCCTTAGTTTGACTGTCTGTTTCCAAGCTCTTGGTCTTCAATTCCACTAACTCTTTTTAAAATGTTCGTCTTTACTTTCACTGACTGTTCCAACACTGTTGATCTTCAATTTCACTGACAGATTCAACACAATTGGCCTTCATTTTCACTTCGTTTCAACACTGTTGGTCTTCAGTTTCACTGCTTGTTTAACACTATTGGTCATGATTTTCACTGACTCTTTCAACATTGTTGGTATTAAACTTCACAGAATGTTTTCACACTACTGGTCAGCAGTTTCAATACTCTTGGTCTTCAAGTTTATTGTCTGTTTCAATAATTCTGGTCTACAGTTTTATTGTCAGTTTTTACACAGTTGGTCTTTTATTTCACTCACGCTTCAACACTATTAGTCTTCAGTTTCACTGACGGTGTAAACACTGTTTGTCTTAAATTTCACTGTCTGCTTTAACACTATTGGTCTCGAATTTCAATGTGTTCAATTTCACTGTCTGTCTCCCCACTGTTCATTATTACTTTCATTTCTGTTACAACACTATTGGCCTCATATTCCACTGACTCTTTTCTCACTGTTGGTCTTCACTTTCACTGTCTCTTCCAACACTGTTGGTTTTCAATTTCACTGTCTGTTTCAATACTATTGATGTTGACTTTCACTTATTGTTTTCACACTGTTGGTCTTCACTTTTATTGGCTGTTTCAACCCTGTTGTTCATCGTAGTTAATGCCTGTTTTAACACTTGGTTTTCACCTTCACTGACTGTTTCAACACTGTTGGTATTCAATTTCACTGTCTGTCTTAATAGCACTGTTCTGCAGTTTTACTGTCTGTTTGTACTTTGTTGGTCTTCACTATCACATCTGTTTCAACACTGTTGGCCTTCAATTTAACTGTGTATGAAGACTTTGTCCATTTCACTGTCTGTTTCAACACTGATGGTATTCACATCAATTCTATTTTTACACTATTCGTGTTCACTTCCACTGACTCTTTTCGTATTGTTGATCAACACTTTCCCTGAGTGTGTCAGTATTGTTGGTTTTCAAATTCACTTTCTGTTTCAAATCAATTGGTCATCAGTTTCACACGATGTTTCAACACTCTTGGTATTCAACTTCACAGTCTTTTTAACACTACTGTTCTGCAGTTTCAACGGCTGTTTGAACACTGTTGGTCTTCAAGTTTACCGTCTGTTTCAATAATTCTGGTCAACAGTTTTTCTGTCAGTTTGTACACTGTTGGTCTTCAGTTTCACTCACTCTTAAACACTGTTAGTCTTCAGGTTCATTGACTGTGTAAACACCGTTTGTCTTGAATTTCACTGTCTGCTTCAACACTATTGGTCCTGAATTTCAATGTCTTCGATTTCACTACCTGCTTAAACACTGCTGGTCTTCAGTTTCACTGTCATTTTTCACACTGTTGGTTTTCAGCTTCACTTTTTTCAACACTACCGGTCTTGACTTTGACTTACTGTTTTCACACTTTTGGTTTTCAACTTCATTCTCTGTTTTAACAGTGTATTCTTCACTTACGATCTGTTTCAACAGTGTTGATCTTCATTTTCACTATAGTTTAACACTGCTGGTGTTCAATTTCAATCATTGTTTCAATGGTGTTGGTTTTCAGTTTCACTGTCTGTTCAAACGGCGTTGGTCTTTAATTTGACTGTCTTTTTCAACAGTATTTGTCTTCACTTTTACTCTACATTGGTGTTCAGCTTCACTGTATTTTTCAAACTTTTGATCTTCACTTCAACTTCTCTTTCAACGGTATTGGTACTGAATTCAACTGTTTTCTCAATACTGGTCTTCACTTTCACTGTCTCTTTCAAAACTGTGGGTCATCAAATTCAATGTCTATTTCAACACTGTTGTTCATCTGTTTCCTTGTGTGTTTCAATACTAATAGTCTTCAATTTCACTTTCAATAGCCTTATCTTAATTTTCAGTCTGCTTCAACACTGTTGATCTTAACTTTCACTATAATTTAACATTACTGGTCTTCAATATCACGATATGTGTCAGCAATGTTGGTCTTCACTTCAACTCCATGTTTGAAAAGTGTACGCCTTTAATTTTACAAACATTATCATCACTATTCATCTTTGGTTTCACTTACGGTTTTCACAGGGTTGGTCAATCTCACTGTGTTTCAACAGTGTTGCTCTTCACTTTCAATGATTGTTTCAGTTGTGTCGGTTTTCAATTTCACGGTGTTTCAAAACAGTTGTTCTTCACTGTGTTTAAACAGTGGAGATATACAATTTCACAGTCAGTTTCAGCAGTGCTGGTTTTTAGTTTCAATGTCAGTCTCCACTTTGGCTTCTCATTCAACTCTGTTGTTCGTGAATTAAACTGACTGTTTTCACAATTTTGGTTTTCAATTTCATTGTCTGTTGGTACACTATAGTTTTTCTGTTTCACAGTGTGTTTCAATAATAATGGTCTTCAATTTCACTCTGTTTTAATAGTGTAGTCTGAATTTTAAGTTTCCTTCAACAGTGTTGATTTTCACTTTCACTATAATTTAACAATACTGGACTTCCATTTCACGGTATGTGTCAACAGTGTCGTTCTTCACTTGCACTCCATGTTTCAACAGAGTACGTTTTCTGTTTTAGTGACTTTATCAACATTATTGGGCTTCAGTTTCACTGATGGTTTGCACAATGTTCCGTTTCACTGAGTTTCAACAGTGTCGGTCTTCGCTTTCAATGACTATTTCAGTTGTATCAGTCTTCAATTTCACGATCTGGTTCAAAACTGTTGGTGTTCACTTTGAATGACTGTCTCAACAAAGTATGTCTTCACTTTTACTAACTTTATCAACACGTTGGTCTTCGGTTTCACTGACGGTTTGCACAGTGTTGTTCAATCTCGCTTTGTTTCAACAGTGTTGGTCTTCACTTTCAATGGCTGTTGCAGTAGTGTCGGTCATCATCTTCACGGTCTGGTTCAAAAGTTGTTGGTGTTCACTTTCAATGACTGTCTCAACAGTCAATGTCTTCAGTATTACTAACTTTATCAACACCTTGGTCTTCGGTTTCACTAACGGTTTGCAGTGTTGTTCAATCTCACGATGTTTCAATGGCTGTTTCAGTAACGTCGGTCATCAATTTCATGGTCTGTTTCAAAACTGTTCTTCACTTTCACTCCACTTTCAACAGTGGAGATCTTGAATTTCACGAACAGCTTCAGCAGTGCTGATTTTCAGTTGTTTCAATATCTGTTTTTGAACAATGTTAGTCTTTAACTTGACTGTGTATTTCGACAGTGTCTCTCATAACACAACTGGTTTTCACTTTGAATTACTCTTTTAATAGAGTCATCAAGTTCACGGTGTTCATCTTCAGTATCACTGAATATCTCACCAATTTAAGTCTTCAATTTCACTGTCTGTTTTCACACTTTTCGTCTTTGACATCACTGTATGTTTTAACACTATTGGTTTGAAGTTTCACTGGCTGTTTCAACACTGTTGGTCGTCAAGTTTACTGTTCGCTTATACACTGTTGGTCTTTACTTTCAGTTCTGTTTCAAAATTGTTGGTCTTTCGTTTCACTGACTTTTTAAATTGTTGATCTTCACCTTCACTGTTTCAACACTGTTGGTCTTAAAATTCACTGATTTAACACTATTGGTCTGCAGTTTCACTGGCTGTTTCAACAGTTTAAGTCTTCAATTTTTCTGTCTATTTCAACGGTGTTAATCTTCACTTTCATTGACTCATTCAATATCGTAGGTTTTTTAATTTCACTCTCTGTTCCAACACTGTTGGTTTACACTTAAATTTAATATTTCAACAGTGTAGGTCTTCAATTTCACTGTCCGTTTCACAGGAGTGGATCTTCACATTCATTTACTGTTTCATCACTGTTAACCTTCATTTTAATTGATTGTTTCAACATTATTAGTGTTCAATTTCACTGCCCGTTCAACACCGTGGATCTTCACTTTCATTAACTGTTTTTTACACTGTTGTTCTTCAATTTCACTGTGTGTTGCAACACTAATGGTGGTATGTTTTTCTGTCTGTGTCGACACAATTGGTTTTAAGTTTGAATTTTTTTTAACACTATCGGTATTCACTTTAATTGACTGTTTCACACTGTTAGTCTTCACTTTCACTTTCAACAGTGTTGTTCTTCAGTTTCAGTGACTATTTTCACACTATTGGTCTTCACTTTCACTTCTATTTCAACACTGTTGTTCTTCAGTTTCAGTGACTGTTTTCACATTGTTGGTCTTCACTTTTACTGACACTTTTAACACTCTTGGTCTTCAATTTCACTGAAAGTTTTATTATTGTTTTAGTATGCTGCTGAGACTTCTCGTTGTTGAAAACTCATGTTTGTAATGTTCTGGTGAGACTTTTGTTACAGATAACTCATGTTTGAATCGTTCTAGTGAAAATTCTGGTTACTGATAACTGATGTTTCTGTTCTCTGGTGGGACTTCTGGTTACTGATAACTCATGTTTCTTGTTCTCGGGTGGGACTTGTCGTTAATAAAAAACTCATGTTTGTAATCTTATACTGACATTTCTTGTTACCCATAACTCATGTTTGTAGTGTTGTGGTGACACTTTTGATTACTATAAAATTATGTTCATCGTGTTCTGGTGAGACGTCTCGTTGCTGATAACTCATGTTATAGTATTACTCTGGTGAGATTTCTGCTTACTGATAACCCATGGTTGTAGTTCTCTGGTGGGACTTCTGGTCACTTAAAAGTAATGTTTGTAGTGTTCTGGTGAGACTTGTGGTCAGTGAAAACTCGTGTTTGGAGTTCTCTTGTGGGGCTTCTGGTAACTGAAACTCATATTTGTTGTGTTCTGGTGAGACAAAAGGTAAGGAGGTATACAGTGAAGGGTCAGAAATAGGATAACTGTGTGCTGAGCAGTTGATCTGAACTCAATTGGTCACTTTTGCAAACATGTCCCAAATATTTCAAAGTTTCTAAATCTAGATAATACAAGTGAGAATAATTATAAGTTACAATAAAAATATAAGTTTTTCATACCTGTTCTACTGTTATTTACAAAGCTAATGTTGTACTTTGACTTCATCCATAGCTTTTCACACTCAACATGAGAAGTGAAGCCGTTATAAACAGGAGACAGATGAACTGATGAACAGACACCACTGTTCACAGTATGTATAAAACAAGTAGTACAAATGTCCGATCACATTCAAATATTGTCTGTATCCACTTTCAAAGTCATTCTTCTTTGTTGCTGTTTAGATTCATTCTGTAATATCATACATGAGTAAAATAAAAAGATTGTTGTTAGTAAACCACTAAGAAAATTGTACAAAAACAAGACATGAGTAATTATTATGTGTAGAAATGATAATTAGTTAACAAATACAATCATGGGATTTGGAGTCAACAGGTAGATTGTCTACTGGAGAAACTCGTCAGAGTTCACATTTA
This sequence comes from Tachypleus tridentatus, assembly GCF_004210375.1. Lineage (NCBI taxonomy): Eukaryota > Metazoa > Arthropoda > Merostomata > Xiphosura > Limulidae > Tachypleus > Tachypleus tridentatus. The sequence continues at coordinate 139,798,281 of NC_134826.1, forward strand.
AACAAACATAAAAGTTTGGATTGGTTTAAATTCTTGAGATACACTGAATGAATGATTTATAATTATAAAGTCTAAAGTATTTATGAATAAAACTGTTAGTATACATTTATCATTATGTTTTACTTAAAGTTTAAAATATAATATGTGGGTGTGCACTCAACATGTGATAGGTGCTCCCAAATCGGGGTAGGGTAAAAAAAAAAGGAGTAAGATAGATGAAAAAAACAAAAAGCACACAGCAATAAGGTGATAGATAATTGCTTTTTTATAACTCATAAGTTATGTTATAGTTCCAGATTATTTAACACCTTATCATACCCATGGGATTTTTCCTAACTAACAACATCCGAATTTACCTTTGTTCATGACAAAGTGATCAGTGATGTCGAGAAACCCACTTGTTGAGAAATTTATATGCAAAAACGGCTCGTTTGGGTTGAGAAAATATTTTACATAGAAGAGCGAACAACGTTTCGACCTTCTTTGGTCATCGTCAGGTTCACAAAGAAAGAGGTAACTGACCGGAAGCTGACCACATGTTTGAAAGGGGTTGTGTAACTGTGTGTCGAAATGTAGAGGGCGGTATTAGATGTTTGAATATATAATTTTATTACATTAATATAGGTATAAAGGCGTTCCTTTATATTGGGTTTAAGTTGTTGTATAAGTAAGGCTTCTTTAATTTTGCGTTTGTTTATGTTTGTTTCTTTATTTAGTATTTGAGTGTTTTCTATGGTTATGTTGTGTTTATTTGACTTGCAGTGTTCGAAAACGTGTGAAGGTGACTTTTTATGTTCTTTGAATCTGATTTCCATTTTTCTACTTGTTTCTCCAATATAGAAGTCGTGGTAGTTATCACATTGTATTTTATAAATAATGTTGGTGTGGTGTTTGTCAGTGTAGTTTTTACATAGTATAGACCTCAGTTTTGTGCCGGGTTTTTGAATAAATTTGGTATTAACTGGAATGTCATATTTTGTTACTAATTTTTGCCAAATGTTGGTTATTTGTTTGCTGATGTCAGGAATATATGGTATACAGCAGCATATGGTTTCGTGGTTTTTTGATTCGTGAGCTGTATTTACTTTAGTTGGTTGATTTTGCTTTCTGTGTAGGTGTGTGCTTATAATGTTTTCTACGGTTTGTGGAGGAAACTTATTGATGTTGATGAAGTATTGTTTTATTTTGTCTAATTCATCGTTAATTTTATCTGGTGAGCATAGTTTTATGGCTGTGTTTATTTGGTTTCTTAGTATGTTGAGTTTTTGTTTTGTTTCATGTGCTAAGTCCCAAGGAATGTATAGTCCAGTATGGGTGATTTTTCGGTGGATTTCTGTTTTGAATTGTGTGTCAGTTCTTGTAATTTTGAGGTTAAGAAATGATATTTGATTGCTTTCTTCCTGTTCACATGTGAAGTTAATGTTGGGATGTATAGAGTTAATGTGATTGAAAAAAATAAGTATGTGTTCTGTAGATTTGAATCCCGCAACCGTGTCATCTACATATCTGTACCAGTATAGTGGTGGATGTAATGCTGTGTTAATTGCTTAAATCACCCATACTGGACTATACATTCCTTGGGACTCAGCACATGAAAAAAAACAAAACCTCAACATACTAAGAAACCAAATAAACACAGCCATAAAACTATGCTCACCAGATAAAATTAACGATGAATTAAACAAAATAAAACAATACTTCATCAACATCAATAAGTTTCCTCCACAAACCGTAGAAAACATTATACGCACACACCCAGACAGAAAGCAAAATCAACCAACTAAAGTAAATACAGCTCACGAATCAAAAAACCACGAAACCATATACTGCTGTATACCATATATTCCTGACATCAGCAAACAAATAACCAACATTTGGCAAAAATTAGTAACAAAATATGACATTCCAGTTAATACCAAATTTATTCAAAAACCAGGCACGAAACTGAGATCTATACTATGTAAAAAGTACACTGACAAACACCACACCAACATTATTTATTAAATACAATTTGATAACTGCCACGACTTCTATATTGGAGAAACAAGTAGAAAAATGGAAACCAGATTCAAAGAACATAAAAAGTCACCTTCACACGTTTTCGAACACTGCAAGTCAAATAAACACAACATAACCATAGAAAACACTCAAATACTAAATAAAGAAACAAACATAAACAAACGCAAAATTAAAGAAGCCTTACTTATACAACAACTTAAACCCAAAATAAACCAATATAAAGGAACGCCTTTATACCTATATTAATATAATAAAATAAATAAAATTATATTCAAACATCTAATACCGCCCTCTACATTTCGACACACAGTTACACAACCCCTTTCAAACATGTGGTCAGCTTCCGGTCAGTTACCTCTTTCTTTGTGAACCTGACGATGACCAAAGAAGGTCGAAACGTCGTTCGCTCTTCTATGTAAAATATTTTCTCAACCCAAACGAGCCGTTTTTGCATATAAATTTGTTCATGACTTTTCTATATTTCACGATTGTATGTGTTTCTGGGTTGGCTTGTCCATACTTCACGAGTGTGTGTGTTTCTGAGTTAGCTTGTCCATATTTCACGAGTGTGTGTGTGTTTCTGGGTTGGCTTGTCCATACTTCACGAGTGTGTGTGTGTTTCTGGGTTGGCTTGTCCATACTTCACGAGTGTGTGTGTGTTTCTGGGTTGGTTTGTCCATACTTCACGAGTGTGTGTGTTTCTGGGTTGGCTTGTCCATATTTCACGAGTGTGTGTGTTTCTGGGTTGGCTTGTCCATACTTCACGAGTGTGTGTGTTTCTGGGTTGGCTTGTCCATATTTCACGAGTGTGTGTGTTCTGGGTTGGCTTGTCCATATTTCTCGAGTGTGTGTGTTTCTGGGTTGGCTTGTCCATATTTCTCGAGTGTGTGTGTTTCTGGGTTGGCTTGTCCATACTTCACGAGTGTGTGTGTTTCTGGGTTGGCTTGTCCATACTTCACGAGTGTGTGTGTTTCTGGGTTGGCTTGTCCATACTTCACGAGTGTGTGTGTTTCTGGGTTGGCTTGTCCATATTTCTCGAGTGTGTGTGTTTCTGGGTTGGCTTGTCCATATTTCTCGAGTGTGTGTGTTTCTGGGTTGGCTTGTCCATATTTCTCGAGTGTGTGTGTTTCTGGGTTGGCTTGTCCATATTTCTCGAGTGTGTGTGTTTCTGGGTTGGCTTGTCCATACTTCACGAGTGTGTGTGTTTCTGGGTTGGCTTGTCCATATTTCTCTAGTGTGTGTGTTTCTGGGTTGGCTTGTCCATATTTCTCGAGTGTGTGTGTTTCTGGGTTGGCTTGTCCATACTTCACGAGTGTGTGTGTTTCTGGGTTGGCTTGTCGATATTTCATGAGTGTGTGTGTTTCTGGGTTGGCTTGTCCATATTTCATGAGTGTGTGTGTTTCTGGGTTGGCTTGTCCATATTTCTCGAGTGTGTGTGTTTCTGGGTTGGCTTGTCCATATTTCTCGAGTGTGTGTGTTTCTGGGTTGGCTTGTCCATACTTCTCGAGTGTGTGTGTTTCTGGGTTGGCTTGTCCATACTTCACGAGTGTGTGTGTTTCTGGGTTGGCTTGTCCATATTTCACGAGTGTGTGTGTTTCTGGGTTGGCTTGTCCATATTTCACGAGTGTGTGTGTTTCTGGGTTGGCTTGTCCATATTTCTCGAGTGTGTGTGTTTCTGGGTTGGCTTGTCCATACTTCTCGAGTGTGTGTGTTTCTGGGTTGGCTTGTCCATACTTCACGAGTGTGTGTGTTTCTGGGTTGGCTTGTCCATATTTCACGAGTGTGTGTGTTTCTGGGTTGACTTGTCCATATTTCACGAGTGTGTGTGTTTCTGGGTTGGCTTGTCCATACTTCACGAGTGTGTGTGTTTCTGGGTTGGCTTGTCCATATTTCTCGAGTGTGTGTGTTTCTGGGTTGGCTTGTCCATATTTCTCGAGTGTGTGTGTTTCTGGGTTGGCTTGTCCATACTTCACGAGTGTGTGTGTTTCTGGGTTGGCTTGTCGATATTTCATGAGTGTGTGTGTTTCTGGGTTGGCTTGTCCATATTTCATGAGTGTGTGTGTTTCTGGGTTGGCTTGTCCATATTTCTCGAGTGTGTGTGTTTCTGGGTTGGCTTGTCCATATTTCTCGAGTGTGTGTGTTTCTGGGTTGGCTTGTCCATACTTCTCGAGTGTGTGTGTTTCTGGGTTGGCTTGTCCATACTTCACGAGTGTGTGTGTTTCTGGGTTGGCTTGTCCATATTTCACGAGTGTGTGTGTTTCTGGGTTGACTTGTCCATATTTCACGAGTGTGTGTGTTTCTGGGTTGGCTTGTCTATACTTCACGAGTGTGTGTGTTTCTGGGTTGGCTTGTCCATATTTCACGAGTGTGTGTGTTTCTGGGTTGGCTTGTCCATATTTCTCGAGTGTGTGTGTTTCTGGGTTGGTTTGTCCATATTTCACGAGTGTGTGTGTTTCTGGGTTGGCTTGTCCATATTTCACGAGTGTGTGTGTTTCTGGGTTGGCTTGTCCATACTTCACGAGTGTGTGTGTTTCTGGGTTGGCTTGTCCATATTTCACGAGTGTGTGTGTTTCTGGGTTGGCTTGTCCATATTTCTCGAGTGTGTGTGTTTCTGGGTTGGCTTGTCCATATTTCTCGAGTGTGTGTGCTTCTGGGTTGGCTTGTCCATATTTCTCGAGTGTGTGTGTTTCTGGGTTGGCTTGTCCATATTTCTCGAGTGTGTGTGTTTCTGGGTTGGCTTGTCCATACTTCTCGAGTGTGTGTGTTTCTGGGTTGGCTTGTCCATACTTCACGAGTGTGTGTGTTTCTGGGTTGACTTGTCCATACTTCACGAGTGTGTGTGTTTCTGGGTTGACTTGTCCATACTTCACGAGTGTGTGTGTTTCTGGGTTGGCTTGTCCATACTTCACGAGTGTGTGTGTTTCTGGGTTGGCTTGTCCATATTTCTCGAGTGTGTGTGTTTCTGGGTTGGCTTGTCCATATTTCTCGAGTGTGTGTGTTTCTGGGTTGGCTTGTCCATACTTCACGAGTGTGTGTGTTTCTGGGTTGGTATTTGGGTTAACTTATTATTTGGCGCCCGTTCACGAAACGAAAAATTAGCCCTGGGCGGTCACGAGTGAAGACAGTAAAGTCTGTTATATTCAAAAACTGAACGCCAGTATGCTGTGAATCTGAAAAATGGGGCATTAAAGTTAAAAACGTCAACTTTGAAATTTGCTTTCTTTCAGAATGAAGTCTTTGATACATCATTCCAAAGTTTCTCCATTTTAGTGAACGAAACCAAACTTTCATAAATTCGTTAAATTATCAGATTTATCTAAAAAGACTACTGGTTTCTTTATTTTGACTAAATGCCACACGAGGGCTATCCGTTATTGCCGTCAGTAATTTAGCAGTGAAAGAAAAGAGGAAAGGTACCTAGTGATTACCATCCACTCTTTTACAAAGATACTGTTGGATTGATTGTAACAATATACCGCCCAGTCACGTGTCATAAAGGAAAGCATGTTTGGTGAAGTAAAAGTTGGATCAACAATTTCGAACAAAACATCAATTGAACATAAATTTTACTGGAAAAGTTCAAAGTGTACTTACTGTACTAACCTTAGAATCGTTGATACTAGTGTTGATTAGACCAATTTACTAAACAAGTGGAACCAATAGAACGAAGACAAATTATTCAGTGTGAACATGTCCAAAATTTGAGGCTGAATTGACAAACTAACAGCATTCAATTCTAGTTTTATCATAATGACCACATTGTTAACCTATATAATTATAAATAATCAGTGTAAATAAGTCTTAACTAAAATGAGAACTTGATGAAAATATTGCTTATTCTTGTAAACTCTACCTCATTATCAATGGCCCTTAACTGATTGTCACCCAACGTGAGGTAACATTCCAAAGATACCTGAGAGATCTTAGAAATAAAAATGTCGTAAACGATTTAGTAATGATGATGCGACACCAGGTAAACCATCACAGTGTATTAAGTTGTTGTTAGTAATGATGATACGACACCAGGTGAACCTTCACAGTATATTAAGTTGTTGTTAGTAATGATGATACGACACCGGGTGAACCATCACAGTATATTAAGTTGTTGTTAGTAATGATGATACGACACCAGGTGAACCATCACAGTATATTAAGTTGTTGTTAGTAATGATTATACGACACCAGGTGAACCATCATAGTATATTAAATTGTTGTTAGTAATGATTATACGACACCAGGTAAACCATCACAGTGTATTAAGTTGTTGTTAGTAATGATGATACGACACCAGGTGAACCATCACAGTATATTAAGTTGTTGTTAGTAATGATGATACGACACCAGGTGAACCATCACAGTATATTAAATTGCTGTTAGTAATGATGATATGGCACCAGGTGAACCACCACAGTGTATTAAGTTGTTGTTAGTAATGATGATACGACACCAGGTGAACCACCACAGTGTGTTAAGTTGTTGTTAGTAATGATGATACGACACCAGGTGAACCATCACAATATATTAAGTTGTTAGTAATGATGATACGACACCAGGTGAACCATCACAATATATTAAGTTGTTGGTAATGATGATGCGACACCAGGTAAACCATCATAGTGTATTAAGTTGTTGTTAGTAATGATGATACGACACCAGGTGAACCATCACAGTATATTAAGTTGTTCTTAGTAATGATGATGCGACACCAGGTGAACCATCACAGTGTATTAAGTTGTTGTTAGTAATGATGATACGACACCAGGTAAACCATCACAGTGTATTAAGTTATTGTTAGTAATGATGATACGACACCAGGTGAACCATCACAGTATATTAAGTTGTTGTTAATAATAATGATACGACACCGGGTAAACCATCATAGTATATTAAATTCCTATTGTGGATTATATATAGACATAATTATACAAAATTCACTGAAATCACGAACGTAAAGCAAAGGTAATTAATAGTACAACAACATAGTACAGACTGTGTTAACGATTGAAGCATAAAATAATGTTGAAGATATATATCTTTTGTAAATCGAACATAAATAATTTCTAATTTTATTATTATACAAAGAACACAGCGTGTATATTTGTATCTTTATAACAAAAATAATAAATACATTGTATCACTACGTGTTACATTGTAACATAGACAAAAATCTGTAAGATTCCCATTTTGGTATTCTAAATTCAGGTAATTACAAAACAAAAAAAAAATTACAATACGTACAACAAACCTTTGTTTATTATAGAACAGAATTTTAAGTATTGTCCTTGTAACAAGAACACGACTTTCACTGGGAGTAAACCAGGGATGGATCCAGAGAGGGGATGGGGGATGCAACCCCTCACTGACCATACCAAAATTGTGTACGATTACTTGTAACTTGATATTTTGGAATAAAATCAATAAATGAAAATTCATAGTCATATATATTTCTTTTATTTGTTTCTAAATGAATTTCATGAAATTTACGTTGCACTAAAAAGGAAAACTTTACTTCTGGTCAGGTTTAAGTCACTGTTACTTAGTCGATCATACTCCCCCTACCAAAAAAATCCTTCATCCAACCCTGTACAAAAACTGAAGGTTTGATTACATCTTATTGATGTAATTTATAAATATAATTTTAAGACATGGAGCTTAAAATACTTATTTTTTCAGTAAACAGATAAAAAAGTACTGTTTACATTACCACAAACCGAACGATTTTCCCCTGCAGTACTTTCTGTAAAATGATTTTTTCTCTCAGAAAATGTTTACTTTTTCTAAATTTTTCAATACGACGCTATCTAAAACAATCCAGTGTTCGCTAACACTAATTACTAAGCCTCTCGCAGGTTTTAGAGTAACGTAATTGTTTCTCATTTCAAAAATGTAATTCAGATTTATAGAATGACCTTATGTGAACATACAATTAAAATATTTATACAAAACTTTAAACCTACAAATCGTACTTGTCGAAGTATACGTGGAATGCAATGTGAGAAACCTTTTCATCCAAAATGTTGTTCTTTCTTCGCACCGTTTGGTTTTTATTTTAATATCTGGTCTCCTTAGTTACTGTATAGAAATATTTACTAATACTGTGGTCCCGTTTTATTGTTGTCTTTCACAGTTTGTATTGGTTGGAGCTGTAACAATACTGGTGATTCAGTTTTGTAAAGAAATGGCGTAAGCAAAATAGAATGAAAATAACAGAAATATAAAACTGATAAGTGTGGGATAACAGTGGGAAAAGTTAGAAGACGTTAAAAGTAGAGTTATAAAAATGAAAATATCCTTTAAACTTAGTTAAGAAGTTGTACATAGAGTGTAAATAAAGGGTCGTTCTTCACGATCACGTGTATAACAGTTTGTTGGTGAAGATCTCAGAGTAACAAGTTTGATATGTGAAAATTCATACTGGTCATCTGATGATTTATATGTATATTTGTATTACATGTAATATAAAAATAGAGAGAACCATAAAATGTTTCATGATTAGGTTAAAGTACACAAATAGATGCTGCTGAGAAAAAAAAAAAAAACGTTTAAAGTTAAAAGGATAATTAATTTACTCGCAGTGATAAAAACACTATACGATAGTGTGACACTCTAGAGAAAATGTGTTAAATGGGTTTTGTTTTTCTGTTTAATGTTCCACATTTGTATGAGAAGCGTTCTCTTACGAACCATTCAACAATAACACACCGTTACGTCACATGTTGATATGTATATGATAGTGTTATTAACTCATAACAAGTTAGTGTAGAATATCCTGTTTGTTGTTAACATTATTCATACCTGTTCTACTGTTATTTACAAAGTTAATGTTGTACTTTGACTTCATCCATAGCTTTTCACACTCAACATGAGAAGTGAAGCCGTTATAAACAGGAGACAGATGAACTGACGAGCAGACACCACGGTTCAGTGTACGATGACCCGGTATGGCCAAACGTGTTAAGGCGTGCGACTAGTAATCTGAGGGTCGCGGGTTCGCATCCCCTAAGCACCAAACATGCTCGCCCTTTCAGCCGTGGGGCGTTATAATGTTACAGTCAATCCCACTATTCGTTGGTAAAAGAGTAGCCCAAGAGTTGGCGGTGGGTGGTGATGACCAGCTGCCTTCCCTCTACTCTTACACTGCTAAATTAGGGACGGCTAGCACAGATAGCCCTCGAGTAACTTTGTGTGAGATTCAAAACAAACAAACACAGTATACATAAAGTAATCACATTCAGATGTTGACTACAGCTACTTTGAGAGTCGGTCTTCATTGGTGGTTGTTCAGTCTATCAAGTGATAAAGATTTGTTAACAAACACATCCATAGGCTTTGAGATTAGAGGTTAAAAATTAATTAAAAAGATTAACTGTTTACTGTAGAATCTGATCACATGTAAATAAACATGAAAGTCTGGATGGATTTCATATTTCTTTGTGACTTACATTGAATAAATGTTACAAAATTATAAATTTTGAGTAAAACTGTTCGTACAAATTTATAATTATTTTTACTTAAAGTTTAAAATTTGATAGGTGGGTGTGCACTCAACATCTGATAGATGTTCATAAGTCGTGGTAGGATAAAAAAAAACTGAAGTAAAACGATAGGCTAAAAACACGAAGAGCACAGAGCAATATGGTGATAGGTAGTTGCTTTGTCATAACTCACAAAGTATGTTTTAGTTCCAGTTGAGTTTCAACCCCATATCATGTACATGGTATTGTTCTGACTAAAAAGACATCTAAATCCATATTTGTTCATGGCTCTTCCGTATTTTCACGAGTGAAGACAGCAATTGCTGTCGCATTGATAAAACACAATGCCATCTAGTAGTAAGAGTTAATAGAATATGGTATTGGTCATGAAAATACAAAAAAAAAAGTTGAGTAACTAATGGTTTTCGTTTATACACCAACATAGTGAAGAAACAGGACACGAACAATAAAATATAAATATTCTTTGTAGGGATGATACTGATCTGGAATCAATACTTAAAGAAACCATTCACATTAAACAAATTTAACCAACACCGAATATCATGTAACCTTCATTAAAATTATACCATTTAAAATATGTACAGCATTTTTTTATTGTTAGTAATTTACTTTCTATGTATTTTTGTATTGATTAAAATATCGTTGTTTCAGCAATGTATTTTAGTTATTCAGTTAGAAATATATTTTTTATTTTGCTTTAAAGTAATGAAGACGGAATCTGTAGAATTCCGAAAACTTTATCTCTGTTCCTGCTGTCACATGAAACTGTTTCTTCATCCCCAATATAGTTATCCTATAAATCGTCAAAAATCGTTTTCCGTCGAGCACACCGATCGCTAATACCCAGATATGATCATAAGTAAATGAACTGTTGCCTGTAAGTTGTGCCTCTGAAAATGGTACTTAAAAAGTAAACCTTGACATTTGCTTTTTTCAGAATTCAAGCTTCTTCACGTTATTCCAAAGTCTCTCCAATTTAAAGAACCAAACCAAAATTTTCGTTAGCTTATCAAATTTCTCTAAAGAGACTGTTGGCTTGTTTTAAATTTGGCTCCAAGCTACCCAAGGATTATCTTCGCTAGTCGTCCGTAATTTAGCAGTGAAAGAAGAGAGGCATCTAGAGATCACTACACACCAACACACAAACTTACTGAAACAGTTCAATGTGTACTCTACTTACCTTACGATCGTTGTTAACAGCGTTGATTACACCGGTATACTAAACAAGTGGTACCAGTGGACCGAAGACAAATTCCTCGACGTGAACATGTTCAAAATTTGAGGCTGGATTGATTGACTAATAACGTTTGTTCCTAGTTTCATCCTGGCGACCTGATTGTTAACCTAAGTAATTGTAACATAAATAATTAGTGTAAATCAGTTCTAGCTAAAGGTCTTTATTTCTCTTTTCCACCACTTAAATTCAGTGTTTATAGTTTTAAGAAATGAAGTTTAAGAGAAAACTTCTTTCAATAAACGGTACCATAGTTAATACATAAAAAATTACTGTTTGTATCAGCACAATCCGAATACTTTTCCCCTGCAGTACTTGATGTAAAAAAATCTTTATTTTTTTAGAAACCTTCACTTTTCTAAAATTTTCAGAATTACGCTATCTAAAACAGCTCTGTGTTCGCTAACACTAATTACTAAGCCTCTTGCAGAGTTAAGAGTAACGTAAATGATATTTGCAAAATGTGCGACTTTTGTTTCTTATTTGAAGAATTTAATTCAGATTTATCGAATGAGCTTATTTGAATTTACAATTAAAATATTTATACAAAACTTTATACCTTCAAATTGTGCTGGTCGAAATGTCCGTGGAATGTAAGGAGAGAAACTTTCGAGTATAAAATTTTGTGTTTTCTTTCCACATTTCGGTTTCTACGTTAATAACTTGTCGCCTTAATTACTATACATAAATATTCAACAATATAATTCTATTTAATCTTGCTTTCCACAGTTTTTATTGGTTGGAGGTGTAACAATACTAGTGAATCAATTGTTGTAATAAAATGACGAAAGCGAGAGAGAAGGAAAATGGCAGAAATATTAAACTTATAAGTGAGGGTTAACAGTGGGAAAAGTCAGATGTTAAAAGTAAAGTTATAAAAAAAATTATCTTTTAAATTTAGTTAATAAATTGTACATAGAGTTTAAATAAAGGGTCGTTCTTCACGATCACTTGTATAATCGTTTGTTGGTGTAGATCTCAGTAAGAAATTTGAGACGTGAGAAGTCATATTTCTCGTCTGTTGATTTATATATTATATACATTTCTATCTATATATATTATATGTTTGTACTGTAAGAAATTTCAGAATAGAGTGAACCACAAAATGTTTTATGATTAGATTAAAATATATATGTAAAAACGGCTGGTTTGGGTTGAGATTTTTTTTTTTTTTTTCAGGATCTCAAAGAAAGGAAAAGGTAACTGAACGGAAGCTGACCACATGTTTGAAAGGGTTTGTGTAATTGAGTGTCGGAATGTAGAGGGCGCGTTTAGATGTTTGAATATGTAATTTTATATTATCTATTTTATTATTTTTAATAGTGGTGTAAAGGTGTTCATTTGTATTGGTTTATTTTGGGCTTGAGTTGTTGTATAAGTAAGGCTTCTTAAATTTTGCATTTGTTTATGTTTGTTCCTTTATTTAGTATTTAAGTGTTTTCTGTGATTATGTTGTGTTTATTTGAATTGTAGTGTTCGAAAACGTGTGAAGGTTTTTTGAATCTGGTTTCCATTTTGCGAAACGTTGTTCGATCCTCTACGTAAAAAATTTCTCAACCCAAACGAGCCGTTTTTACAAATATATTTATCTCTACAAGTGGGTTTTCTCGACATCATCGATTATGATTAGATTATTTTAGCAGTATCTATTTGTATACTTTAAAGCTTAAAGAACACAATTTACTATCCTTAATAAAAACAAATTGTAAGATTGTGTGGTACTCTAGAGCAGGGATGGACAACTTATTTTTCATAGTGGCCACAACAACTGTGGCTAATGAAAACAACGTTTGCCACACTATTAAAAAATAAAGATGTTAGTTTAATCAAAATAACTGTATTTCAACTAACCATCAATGTGAAAATAGATGGAGTTTCATCAACAAGTTTCATGAAATTTGACTCAATATCTATGCTCCATGAGCATTTTGTCTCTGGCTCTAAATTTGTCATTAAGCCGAGATCTGTATCTAGACTTGAGAAAATAGAGATCATCTTTAGCATCAGAGAACTCATAGCCCTAACTATCTTCTAGAAAACTATTCAAATTTGCAAAATGTGTCTTATCATTTTTTTGTAATTGTTCCGCAAGGATGTTTAACTTCAATTGAAGTTCATGAATAGACTGTGATTGCTCGCTTATTATTTTAACTCTTCCCTGAAGCTTCGTATTCAGATCATTCAAATGAGCCATCATGTCGCACAGAATGTACAAATCACACTGCCATGACAAATTTTCAATCTTACCTTTTTTCAACAAGATACTCTTTTGTTTGAAGAAATGAGGAAGTGAATAGTTCAACTTTTCCTCTACTTAACCATCTTACATTTGCAAATTTAATCAGATGATAAAAAGGCCCGGCATGGTCAAGCGTGTTAAGGCGTGCGACTCGTAATCTGAGGGTCGCGGTTCGCATTCCCGTCGCGCCAAACATGCTCGCCCTTTCAGCCGTGGGAGCATTAATAATGTGACGTTCAATCCCACTCTTCGTTAGTAAAAGAGGAGCCTAAGAGTTGGCGGTGGGTGGTGATGACTAGCTGCCTTCCGTCTAGTCTTACACTGCTAAATTAGGGACGGCTAGCATAGATAGCCCTCGAGTAGCTTTGTGCGAAATTCAAAAACAAACAAACAAGATGATAAAAAATTACAGTTACTGCTTTTCTTCAGAGACTCAACAAACTGTTGATGGATGAAAGAGCTTCCACTTCTAATATAATTCATGGTTTTATAACAATGTCCTTCACATTTCTCAATTAATCACTTTTAGACATATGAGCACATAAATTTTTGATGCAAAATGCAATGGAAAGATGGCAGCGTGGACTTCACATTATTTTCAATTAAACTCTGTTTAAAAAGATAAATAAATCCTAATTTATCTCCAGTCGTGGCAGGAGCACCGTCTGTTGTGACAGAAACCAGTTTTTTTTAATCCAGATTGAATTTTTTTGACATTTCAAGAAATTTTTAAAGATGTTTTTCCACATGTCAGATCACGTAATCCACAAAGGCCAAGTATTTCTTCCCTCACTTGAAGATCTGAAGTTACATATCGAAACCAAATATCAACTGTGCAGTGTCGCTAACATCTGTGAACTCATCTAGAGCTAAAGAAAAATACGAAAAATGTGAACGCTATGAAATTAGCCTAAATACTACCTGGTCAAAATTTTAAGACCATACTGAAACGAAGTATTAATCAGTAAACAGGTAACGAAATTTAGTCATTTGTGTTCAAGAATTAGCGTTGTCAACATCTCCCACTGACATCTCCTGTGCTAAATTGGGTAAAAACATGTTAAAGGCTAAAAAGTTGACTGAGATTGAACTGGCAGAATTGTCAAGCGGCAAAAGCAAGATCTCTTTCAATGTACCATCACTGGTGAGATTGTGCGCAGCAAAACTGCTGTTGTAAAATTCTTAAAGGCCCTGAGGGATAGAGAACAAGAATTTCAAGTGATCGGCCCAAGAAATTTTCGCCGGCGTTGAGCAGGAGGTTTCGATGAGTTATCCAGCAAGAAACCAGCCGATCATCGAACCAGATAATCTTACGGATGTAGAATGCAGCTCAAAATCGATAAGACGGCATTTACGAGAGAAAGGATTTAAAAAATCGTGAATGTCTTCAAAGGCCATGCCTTCTTCCATACCATGAAACAGCTTGGTTAAACTTTGCTGAAAAGCACCAAACATCGGACATAGAAAAGTGGACGAAGGTTTTGTTCTCTGATGAAAAAAAAATTAACCTGGATAGTCCAGATGGCTTCCAACGTTACTGGCACAATAAGGATATCTCACCAGAGACATTTTCTACACGACACAGGGGGAGGAGGTTCCATCATGATCTGGGGTGCTTTCTTCTTCCATGGAACAATGGAGCTTCAGGTTATACAGGGGCGTCAAACAGCAGCTGGCTACACTGGCATGTCGGAGAGAGTATCTTTATTGACTGAAGGCCCTCATTTATGTGGAAATGACTGGATCTTTCAGCCGGACAATGCTGCTATTCGCAATGCCTGCAGGACAAAGGACTTTTACATGGCTAATAACGTGATTCTTTGGGTCATCCAGCGTGTTTGCCCGAGCTGAACCCCATTAAAATGTTTGGGGTGGATGATAAGGAAGTCTATAGTAATGGACGTCATTTCCAAACAGTGCAAGATCTTCATGAAGCCATCTTCACCAATTGGAATAAAATTCCAGCCAGCCTTCTGCAAAAGTTTATATCGACCATGCCAAAGCGAATGTTTGAAGTTATTCGCAATGATGGCCGTGCATCTCACTAATAAGACCTCTTGTTGGGCATTTACTACCTTGTTTAGGACTTCTTTTTAGTATGGTTTTGACCAACTGGTATTTAGGCTAATTTTATAGTGTTCACGTTTTTACCATTAAATGCCATAAAAGTTTTTTATTTTTATTTTCCCTTTTCTCATTTTCATCTTTAGAAGCTCTACTCAAATACGTGGTTGAGTCTAACAACGCAAAATGCATATTTTTTCTTTATGTTCATAGGCCTTGAGATTTTGGCCAGCAGTGTACATGTAATTTAAAAACATTCATTACAGAGGTTTACATATGTTGTCATGGCTCTACAGTTCATTGTCAGTTTTGTTTCATGTTCTGATTGCTGGAAAAAGTATTCATATGAAAGATGAAAATGAACAAAAGTACAACACACATCACAGTGTTAAGTCACAATGAAAGCTTCCTAATTACTTAAACTAACAATTTCCATTGTACATATTAAACACAAATTATCAGCTCATAATAACCCCTAATCTTGAGTATGTCTTGTATTACAAGTAATGAAGACATAAACAATTAAACTAGCCTGAATAAATTATTGTGTAATTGGTAAAATTTTCTAATCCAGTCTCTATTACTGACTCACAGAAATTGAAATGAGTATCATGATATTTAAGTCACTCAGTAAACGTGGTTTCTGAAGATGTAATTTCAACATCTTAATTTGAGATTTCCTTTTTAACTACTGTTTCAGTAAATAATATTTAAATCAACATAAGTCATTGACAAACCTCATCACCCAGTTTAACTTATTATAACTGCCAATTTCCAGCTAAGTTAAACATCCAAAGTATAATAACACAATTACAACAATTTTTAATTCACAAATCAGTGAGTCACATGCAATCACAGCTGATATAAAATATTACAAAACTGGCCTTTAATTAGTGCAACTGTTTTTCATTTGTTCCAGAGAACTAGTATTTTGTAAAATATAATCACATTTCAGTTGTAATACATTACACGTCTATATATTATTATTATTTACAAATGTATCTTAAAATTTCAGCTACTTCTCTTAGAATACTGAACAGTAAAGAAATGCAGAAAACAATACACTTTGTGAATCTAGATAGTGCATGTAAAAATACCTATAATTATTAATGTAAAGAATAGTAATACTACTAGGACCAGACATATGGTCCTGAAATGTAGTTGGTCTAAAAAAAATCAGTATGTATGCAAATGAAAGTAACTGATGAAAAACAAGTAATGCATCCGGATTAGATTTATACAAACGGGATTGTGAAAGAGGGAAAAAGACCTGGAATGGAATATACATGAGGTATTAAGCCCACATAATGAGAGGATGGTCGAATACTGTCCTCATAACCTTAGAAGTAGATGAAAGTAAACAAACAAGCTGACCTCCTCCTAAATTTCTTATTGAAATCGAAGGAATGAAAGAGAGTCAAATATATATGAATGAGCTTGTAGGTTACATAATGGTGTTCACTAATATGTGAAAAGTGGCTGTCACGTCATCAACACGTGACTTTCCTTTCCTCGCCACTGTTGAAATTTCACTTATATGAAGAGATTCTTTTCTCACAAAGGATAGAGAAATCGTAATATGGACATCTAAGTTACTAAATGATAAAAATGTAATTTGAAACACAAAACAAATATTTGTTATTAAAAACTAGTAAATTTACAAAACAATTTTTTTTAAGTTTTACGAGCGCAAAACTATAGAGAGAACTAGAAAATAGGAAGTTGGTGTTTCTAAGATTGTTGGAAGACATATGTTGAATTATGAGAAATCTCATGAGTTAAGATGACAATTGTCTAAAGAGCAAATCTCTAAGGCAAATGAACAGAGAAGATATCTAAACTGTGTTAAAAGGTTTATCCTGTTTCAGAAGGAGCTGTAGCAGCCAAAGAACATATCGAGAAACTCCATTCATACCATCTCCTGCAGGATGGTTCTTTGGAGATCTGGTATGGAAAGGAGGTGGACCAGTTTAGATGTATTGTGTTGGCTAAGATGCCTCCCACCCAATCATGGGAAAGAGGGTGGACCACTTTAGATGTAATGTCTTAGCTTGGATGTTTCCCACCCTACCATGTGAAAAAGGTGACCTATTTAGATGTATTGTGTTCGCTAGAATGCTCCCCACCCTATCATAGGAAAGAAGGTGGACCCGTTTAGATGTATTGCGTTGGGAAAGATGCTCCCCACCCTATTCTGGGAAAGAAGATGGACTCATTTAGAGGTATTGTATTGCCAAGAATGCTCCACACTGTATCCTGAGAAGGAAGGCGGACTATTTATGTGCATTGTGTTTGATAAGATGCTCCCACACTACATAGGTAAGAATGTGGACCCGTTTAGATGTATTGCGTTGGAAAGGATACTCCCCACCCTATTCTGGGAAAGAAGGTGGACCCATTTAGAGTTATTGTATTGGTAAGAATGTCCAACACCTAATCATGGGAAAGAAAGTGGACTAATTTATATGTATTGTGTTTACTAAAATGCTCCCCACTCTACCATGGGTCAGAAAGTGGACTACTTTATATGTACTGTATTTGCTAACATGTCCCTCCCCCCAACATGGAAAAGAAGGTTTACCAGCCAGAATATCTACAGTTAAAAATGTAATTTTACACCCAACGTAGTGACCCGTAATTTCGAGATGGGAACAGATTAGGTTTAACCCCATATCATATACAAGAGAATTCTTCTGACTAAAGACATACAAATTTATCTTTGTTCAGAGCTTGTCCATATTTTCACCCAAGAAAACTTCATGGCCTGATGTACTGAGAAAGCCGAACGCCATCTAGTAGTAAGAACTAATAAAATACGGGATTGTTCATGAAAACACAGAGAAATGTTCGGTGACACATGAGTTTTCGTTTATACGCTAACATCGTGAAGAAACAGGACATGAACTATAAAATATAAATATTCTTTGTAGGGATGACACTGATCTGGAATTTATACTTAAAGAAACCATCTGCATCAAACAACTTTAACCAACACCAAATATCATGTAGTCTTCATTAAAATCGTTCCATTTAAAATATGTACAGCATTTTGTTATTTTTAGAAATTTACTTTCTATATATTTTAGTTTTGATTAAATGATTGTTATTTCAGCAATGTATTTTAGTTATTTAGGTAGAAATAATGTATTATTTTTGTTTTGCTTTAAATAGTGAATGTGGAATATGTAGGATATTTTACGCTACGTATTAACAACTGCAGCATTATATAATATTCAAGATATATATTGTAGGTAAATCCAATCTAAACAATTAAGTTATATTTTCTAATCTCACTATTTCATAAACGACATGACGTGAATATCTGTGTCTATTTGACTGAAATAATAAATACAGTGTGTCACTATTTATCAAATGTCTCTATTAAGAAAAAACTATAAAAAATTCTCACTTTAGCATTCTAAATTCGGATAATTTTAAAAGTAACTATGATACAAACAACAAGCGTTTGTTTTTCCATAGAAATGAATATTAAATACTCTTCGTATAACAAGAGCCCTACCTTCACTAGGACTAAACCTGAAGATTTGATTATATCTTTTTTATTGATATTATTTATGGATACAGTTTTAAGAAATGGAGTTTAAAATTATTTTTTCAATAAACGGTACCACATTTAACAGATAATAAAATATAGTGTATATTAGAACAGTCCGAAAACCTTTCCCATGCAGTACGTGTCGTAAAAAGATTCTCTCTTTATTTATAGAAAATGTTCAATTTTTCTAAACTTTTCAACACGACGTTATTGAAAACAGACAAGTATTTGCTAACATTAATTACTAGGCTTCTCACTGGTTGTGGAGTAAAGTTAATGTTACTTACTAATTGTCTAACTTTTGTTTCTTATTTCAAGAATTTAATTCAGATGTATAAAATGTTTCCATGGGAATATACAATTAAAATATTTATAGAAAACGTTATACCTACAAATTGTGCTGGACGAAGTACCCATGAACAGCAGTGTGAAACTTCTTCCATAAGATTTTGTTTTTCTTCGCACAGTTCGGTTCTCATTTTAATATCTTGTCTCCTTAGTTACTATACGTGGCCGCTCTTTCAGTCGTTGAGGTGTCATTATGTGACCTTCAATAACACTATTCGTTAGTAAAGGAGTAGCCCAAGATTTGGCGATGGTTGGTGATGACCAGTTCAGATGTTACACTGAGTTAGTTTGTCGGTATATAATTTGACTTAAGTTTAAGTAATGATAATTTTCCACTGTTGTTCTTTAGTAAGTTCAGGAGGCTTAAGAATTAGAGCCATATAGTTGTGGTTATACATACATTGACATACCAGAGAAATGATTAATAAATATTCTGTCAGACAGTTTTCGAACTGTCCCCCCCCCCCTCCGCTGGTACAGCGGTAAGTCTAGGATTTACAACGCTAAATTCAGGGATTCGATTTCCCTCAGCAGATAGCCCGATGTGGCTTTGCTATAAGAAAACACACACACAAACTTACAAACTGTGTAAGATACAGAAATAATAGTAACTGGACGGACCGTAAGGTTTAATATCCAGCACTGTCAAGGACTTGGAAGCGATGTGAAAATAACAGATTTATCGCCAGTAAGAACCACACCCACATTTTCTGTTTTCCCATTCATATAAAATCAGACTTGAAATACTTACTTGGAGGATTACAAGACGTAAGTTACCATGTACTCCCTCTCTTGGTGAAAATAAGTGATTCCGAATAAACAGAAAAAAAGCGCAGTAGCTTTGATGACTTTCCTATAAAAACAGTTATTTATTCTCTTCTGACATTTATTTTCCTTTGGAAAGCTGTTTACATTTCTTTCCAATAAAATCCCTAATACGTTTCGTGGACTTTGTTTCTAGTGATTCTACGACTAATTTTATTTTATAGATTTTGAAAACCCGGTAAATCCTTTAAGCTCTATCTATTTATTTTAATATTCAATCTTGTATAACAGTCACAGCCTGATATAAATTTTATTGTAATGAGTTAATGTGTTTTTTAAGAACACACAGTTCTATAAATCACTCAACATCTGGGAATTCTGATGTTTTGAAGTACATTAAAAGGTTAAGCTATTGGTTAAAAGAAAACAAAACAAACCTGAAACTGTTTACAGTTTTATTATCAATGTTCAGGTGTGAAATATGTTGAAGTGGTAATTGAAGTAATCAATAAAAATCTAAACAATGCCAAACAGGACAAACACCAGAACATTTTTGAATTTCTATTTTACTACTTTTAGAAAGATAGAATTACTTATAAAGTAAAAAATACAACAAATACTTCACTAAATATACTGATATTTTCCCATAGTTTTCTAGATACTCATATGTTTATTTTTCTTCAAATTTTAAAATAGTTTTTACCATCGCTGAGTTTGTTATTAAATAAGACAACCACTAATATCTACCTGACATGCGCAGTTTCTGAGGAATTGTCCATACGTAGCTGCGTCATCAACATTCGTACAACGTTGACTGAGAAGACAGTGTTACCCTAAAAAAACAATACCAATAACATTTCTATTTAAATTATCGTCCATCTACAACTATGTACATACGTATATATGTGTATATATAAATGCATTTATCGTGATAATTGAGTGAGAAAGTGTATGAGAACCTACGTAAATTATTTATATATACATCAACTTGTAAATATTTGAGTCGAGGAACCTAATGGTGATCCATCTTTGTATATGATGAGATATACACTAACAAATGGTACAAAAGTCCGGTTTACTTCTCCACGCCACACCAAACATGATCGACCATTCAGCCATGTGGACATTATAATATTACAGTCAATCCCACTATTCGTTGATAAAATAGTAGACCAAGACTTGGCGGTTGGTAGCGATGACTACTTGACTTCCATCTGGTCTTTCTGCTACATTATGGCCGACTAGCGCAAATAGCCCTCGTGTAGCAGTGACTAAAGACAAATTGTAAGATTGTGTGATACTCTAGAGTAAGGGTGTTACATGAATTTTGATTTTCTATGTTTGTATAGTAAGTGTTCTGCTAAGAACAATTTAACAATAACAAACCGTTATGTTACATTCTGATACATAGTGTTATTAATTCATAACAAGTTAGTGTAGAATATCTTGTTTGTTGTTAACATTATTCATACCTGTTCTACTGTTATTTACAAAGTTAATGTTGTACTTTGACTTCATCCATAGGTTTTCACACTCAACATGAGAAGTGAAGCCGTTATAAACAGGAGACAGATGAACTGATGGACAGACACCACGGTTCACAGTATGTATAAAACAAGTAGTATATAATGCTCTCTGTCCAATCGAATATTGTCTACAGCTGCTTTCAAAGTCGGTCTTCACTGATAGGTGTTGATATCGCATTCTGTAACATTATAAAAGGATGAGATAAAAGTCTGTCAAAAAGTAAACCTCTAAGAAAATTGTACAAAAACGAGGCTTGAATATTTACTATGTCAAGAAATGAGAATTAGATAACAAATAAAATAATAGGATTTGGGATCAGAAGTTAAAAAAACAGTAAATAAATTGTCTATTGTTAAAACACGTCTATAAGCTCTGAGATTAAGGGTTAAAAACAACAGTTAAATTGTATAATGTAGAATCTTGTCAGACTTTACATATAAACAAACATGAAAGTCTTGATTGGTTTCTCACATCTTTGTGACTTACACTCAACAAATCTTACAAAATTATAAAGTCTAAAGTATATCTGAGTGAAATTCTTCGTACAGATTTATAATTATTATTTAAAGTTGTATGTTGTTCAGATGTACCAGTGAAGTAGTCAACTGGGCATGTATGAATTTCAGTTGTACAGGGTAATTTAGTGAACCAGGTATCTATGTTGTTCAGTTGTACAGGGGTAATTTAGTGAACCAGGTATCTGTGTTGTTCAGTTGTAGAGGGTAATTTGAACCAGGTATCTGTGTTGTTCAGTTGTACAGGGTAATTTGAACCAGGTATCTGTGTTGTTCAGTTGTACAGGGTAATTTAGTGAACCAGGTATCTGTGTTGTTCACTTGTACAGGGTAATTTGAACCAGGTATCTGTGTTGTTCAGTTGTACAGGGTAATTTAGTGAACCAGGTATCTGTGTTGTTCAGTTGTACAGGGTAATTTGAACCAGGTATCTGTGTTGTTCAGTTGTACAGGGTAATTTAGTGAACCAGGTATCTGTGTTGTTCAGTTGTACAGGGTAATTTAGTGAACCAGGTATCTATGTTGTTCAGTTGTAGAGGGTAATTTAGTGAACCAGGTGTCTGTGTTGTTCACATGTGCAGGGGTAATTTGGAACCAGGTATCCATGTTGTTCAGTTGTACAGGGTAATTTAGTGAACCAGGTATCTATGTTTTCAGTTGCACAGGGTAATTTGAACCAGGTATCTGTGTTGTTCAGTTGTAGAGGGTAATTTAGTGAACCAGGTGTCTATGTTGTTCACATGTACAGGGTAATTTGAACCAGGTATCTTTGTTGTTCAGTTGTACAGGGTAATTTAGTGAACCAGGTATCTGTGTTGTTCACTTGTACAGGGTAATTTAGAACCAGGTATCTGTGTTGTTCAGTTGTACAGGGTAATTTAGTGAACCAGGTATCTGTGTTGTTCAGTTGTACATGGTAATTTTGAACCAGGTATCTGTGTTGTTCAGTTGTACAGGGTAATTTAGTGAACCAGGTATCTGTGTTGTTCACTTGTACAGGGTAATTTGAACCAGGTATCTGTGTTGTTCAGTTGTAGAGGGTAATTTAGTGAACCAGGTGTCTATGTTGTTCACATGTACAGGGTATTTTGAACCAGGTATCTATATTGTTCAGTTGTACAGGGTAATTTAGTGAACCAGGTATCTATGTTTTTCAGTTGTACAGGGTAATTTGAACCAGGTATCTGTGTTGTTCAGTTGTAGAGGGTAATTTAGTGAACCAGGTGTCTATGTTGTTCACATGTACAGGGTAATTTGAACCAGGTATCTGTTTGTTCAGTTGTACAGGGTAATTTAGTGAACCAGGTATCTATGTTTTTCAGTTGTACAGGGTAATTTAGTGAACCAGGTATCTATGTTGTTCAGTTGTACAGGGTAATTTAGTGAACCAGGTATCTATGTTTTTCAGTTGTACAGGGTAATTTAGTGAACCAGGTATCTGTATTGTTCAGTTGTAGAGGGTAATTTAGTGAACCAGGTATCTGTGTTGTTCACTTGTACTGGGGTAATTTAGTGAACCAGGTATCTTTGTTGTTCAGTTGTGCAGGGTAATTTAGTGAACCAGGTATCTATGTTGTTCAATTGTACAGGGTAATTTAGTGAACCAGGTATCTATGTTGTTCAATTGCACAGGGTAATTTAGTCAACCAGGTATCTATGCATGTTGCTCAAAGCTATTAATAAAGTAGTGAACAAAGAATGTATATTTGTTCAAAGCTATTAATAAGTTACAAAACAAGGAATGTGTATGTTCAAAGCTATTAATAAGTAGTAGTAAACCAGGAATGTATGCTGTTGAGTGGTTTACAGGAAAGAATAGTCAACACGATATGTATGTTTTTTGACAGATGCTTACGTAAAGTTGTCAATCAGGCATATATATATTGAACAGATGTACTAGTAATGCTTAGTCGCACGGTTGAGTGCCACAAGTGAAAATTACGGTTTTGCCTGTCAGGGTGTAAATTCGGCCTTTCTCCTAGTTATAGCTTAGCTAAAATTGAGGGAAGACCTTCTCGTGGTTAATGACGCTTCCATACACGACACTGCAGATAGCTGTTTTACCCTTGTTTTGACAGTACAATAAGCATGTTTTGTTTCATCAATGGTTGAATAACTTTCCTTGTCTGTTTCTGTATTTAATTAATTCAAACACTAAATATTAAAAATGTGTTGGTAAAAGAGTAACATACGAGTACTTACCATGAAGAACTCAGAGAGGACTGTATCGATACGACTCGTGTATCTGTAGCATGAAATTTGGCAAACTTTCAGTACACAGATAATATATATTTGTGGCTGGCATTTAGTGATTCAATAAAGAGGTGCACTGAGATGAGTACATGTTGTCTTCATTTGTTTGGTAAACATGTTACCTGCAAAGTAAAACTTACTTTAATGATATCGAGAAAACCCACTTAGAGAAATATATATGTAAAAACTGCTAGTTGGGGTTGAGAAGATATTTTACGTCGAGGAGCGAACAACGTTTCGACCTTCTTCGGTCATCGTCAGGTTCACAAAGAAAGAAAGAGGTAACTGACCGGAAGCTGACCACGTTGTTCGCTCCT